>NC_053467.1:1165395-1226912 GCF_015227805.2 Hirundo rustica | reverse complement strand
TTCAGCTGCTCTTTCCCTGCACTTAGGAGGAGCCCAGGCCACCCTGCTCCCCGCAGGGAGGGTGCCAGGGACAGGCTGAGGGACACAGGACAGCTCCTGTCCTCCTCCAAACCCGCATGACCACACAGAAAAGGGGCCCCGTGCCGGGCAGGGGATGGAATTCAGCCTTGGTCACAATCCCAGCAGCGATTCTGAATCCTTCGAGCTCTTCTGATGCCTCACTTGAAAAGTCCAAGCGCGGTTTCAGCCTCGCCAAGCGCCGGCACAGGCGGATGGGGGGAACAAAAGCGCCCGCGGCCATCTGGGTGTCTCAGAGGGAAGATGCACCTCTGAATCACACACTTATTTGTAGTCAGCTCATCCAAGTCACTCGGAACAACCAAATCATTAAAATACAGGAAGCACAAGGAATCCAAGACCGTGAGTGGATCTGCTTTTGTTGGGTTTTGGTGGATTTTTTTTTTTTTTTTTTTTGGTCTCTTAAGTACATAGAAAAGCAAAGCATCTGTTAGGAGCAGAGGGAAGTTGAATTGTTTCAGCACATTCCCTGGAGTTCTTGGATGCAGTTCCTGATGCTGGAGCTGCGTTAAAGCTCCTGGGCAGACACAAGTCTGGATTTTAAGAACAACTACCAAGACCAAAGAGAAGACAACACGATTTCAACCCTATTTCTCCCTTTTCTTTTTTTTTTTTTTTTTTCTCCTCCCTCAGGATAGTAAAAAAAGCAAACAGAATGAGTAGTCAGGAACACTGGAGGCTGTCAGTTCAGGCTCAATAAATACTGCCGCGGCCCTGAGGAGTTTAAGGCTGACACTCCTCCTCCTGGAGAGTTTGGAAGTCAGGAAACGAAGCCCTAAGAGCACAATCTTACCACGGAAAGTATTTGCAGGCTGAGGAGATGCCTGCCTCCTCCGGGAAGGAGAAAGCCCCAAGGTTTTAGGTGATCTTTCCGAGGGGAATTGTTCTCCCACCCTCCTCGGCAGCAGGGAGATTTCTATACGTGAACACAGCTTGCAATAAATCAGCTCCAGAACAGTCAGGACTGGGATTCAGAATTCAAAGCAGATGCCAGGACAAAAAAAAAAAAAAAAAAGAGTAACAAATACAGAGATTCGGTGCTGCCAGAAGTGATTGGGATGGGATTCACTGAGTGCTTCCAGCAGGAGGAATGGATCACATTCCAGAGGCAAAGGAGGGACACGGACAGGACCAAGACGAGGCAGCAGCAGAAGAGGGAAGGAAGCAGTGGGATCAACCAGAGCTTGGTCTGACGGCACAGAGACTGGGGACACAGGGATTTTGGCATCAGGGACTGGCCTGGGGCTGGATGGAGCCAGGAGCTGCCAGGGCTTGGCTGCTCCGAGGGAGGGGGACACAGCCCAGGCTCCACTGCTGCTCTGGGAAAGCCACAGAGGGGACAGCAGGGCTCGGGGACAGGGCTGGGCAGAGAGAGGCAGGTGCTGGCCACGGAGGAAGCAAAGAAACTCCTCCAGGCTGGGACGAGGTGGGGGAAACCGAGTGGGAAACAGCGGAGGATCTGGGAATTAGACACGAGGCTGATCAGCACGGGTAGAAAAGGCTGGGCCATATTTCGCTGTGCACACTGTTGAAAATATGGTCCTGTGTTTAATGTCAGTGGGAGCCATCAGCCATGCACATTGCCAGAGGAAGATTCCATTAATATTTCCATTAATATTTCCATTAAACACGCTTTGGTGCCAGTAAACGTTACTGGACAGAAGAGGAAAGTTACAACGTGTGTAATTTTGCTCTTTGCTTTCTCTTACCATGTGTAGGTGTCTGGGTGGCACTGTCTAGTATCAGGTGATTATAATTTTGTTCTTGGTCATCTGAAATTCACAGAAAAAAAAAAAAAATCCCTTTAAGAACCAGCTTAGCATCACCACCGATCTGCAGATGATAATTACAGCTCGCAGTATCACAGGAAATCTCAGCGTGATTAAAGAAAGGAGAAGGAAATGCTTAAGAAAGCAGAAGATTCTGTTATGCAGTTCACTTAAAATTCCAGATGCAAGGAGAACACGATAATGGGAATCTGCTCCCCTTCTGCTGAGCCTGCAAATGAGAGTTCTCTGCAAAGGTGAGGAACACGCCCAGACAGGAGAGCCCGCAGCGTGGGCAGCTCCTGGGGCCCCCATTCCACTGCTCCAGCTCCTTCCAGGGCTTTGGGGGTTTTCAGGATTTGAGCCCCAAGCACCCAAACCCAGATTGTCCCACTGGGAGCACAACCACGACCACCACGCCCTGTGTGAGCGCAGAGAGGGGCCGGAGGTGTCAAACATCCTCACAAGAACTCTGGGTCCCCCAGGAACGGGGAATCCTGTGAGACTGAGGCACCCAGTGCACAGGAAGGATCCACGGCAGAGCCACGGCTGGGGCTGGGAGCTGCTTTTTGGGGAGGAGAACAGCTCTGCCTCCTTCTCACCGTAATGAAATCACCAGGGAAGGGATTCCTGCTAAATCCACCACCTGTAGTACTCAACAGCAATGAGCTCCTTGTCCAGACCTTTCCAGCAGGGATGGAGCTGCAGCAGGGCAGGGTGAGAGATCCCTCAGGGGTCTTTCATGTCCTGCTCTGCTGGTGCAGTGCTACTCGGCTTTTCCCAAACCTTTCCCGGGTATCTCCTCTCCCCCAGCAGATCCGTGTCACTGAGGCTTCCTTTCTGCTTTTCAGACCAATTCCTTCTTTCCCGTCTTGCGGGGACGAGGACAGAATTTCTGCCCTTATTTCTGCCACAGCTCTCCATGACCACAGTCACTGTGTGCTCCTTTATCCTTTCCTGTTTCCCTATAAAAGCTGCTTTTCCTTGGGTCCCTGTCCTCCCACCGACCCGGATCCTCCCCAAGGCTGGGATGTGTTTCTGAGGGAGCCCTATCCAGGACACAGTGGAATGCCTGGATTGTCCTGTGATAAAGTATCTCAAACATGTGATATTTTCCTTTTCCTGGTTCGTGTAGAGTCTGTGACCCTTTATGGTTCCTCATTGCTTTTCCAAGGAACTCTCCATTTGTTCTCCAACACAGAAAAGGCTTTTTAGCATTCCTGCTTCAGCCCGAGGCATCTCATTTTTCTCCATTTAATCTATTTATTTTCAGGCTATTTATCCAATTTGTCAAGAGCATTTTAAATTCTAATCCCGTTCTCTAATAGACTTACGGTCATCCAAGCTTCATATCACCTGCAAATTTAATAAGCAAATTCCTTTTCCACCAGGAACAAAGAAACCAAATCCAGAACCACATCAGGCCATCCTTCCCCTGATATTTGGTCCCTGCGTGGTCGCTCAGCCCTCATGGCCTCCACCCCAGACAGGTTCATTAACAACCTGCTTCTCTAATTAATCTCACATTGCTTTGCTAGAAACTGCTGGAAACCTTGCTAAGGTCATGATCCTTGGTATGAGTTGCTGCTCCCTGGCCATGAAACACAAGGATAAAAAAATAAAAAATAAAGTTAAGTTGCCATGATTTTTTTCTGAGTGTGGAGAGTGTCTGGGTGCAACCAGGATTAAAATCAGGGTTTATTTATTCGGGTGACAACAGACCGGGCATCTTCCCCTGGTTCCTGCTCCATCCAGAATCCAGACACGTGGAGAAATGGAGAGTTTAGCCCGGCTGGATGAGCAAACCCTGTGAGGAGCCGAGGCTGCAGCGAGAATGAGGAGGGCAAGGGCTTCCAGCAGAGCTCATTTGCAGAGCAAGGAGCAGAAAACTCCCAAACCCCAAATCCTGCGCGTGCTGTTCCCTGCCGGTGGTGCTCAGAGGCTGCAGGGTGAGAGGGGACACGGAGATGGGGACACCGAAGGTGTGAAACGCCGGGATTTAGAACAGGGACAGACACAACCTGAACGCACCAATTGTTCCCGAAGGGCACCAACTGAGGTTTCTCTCTCCTCTCGCGGGTGACTTATTCCCACAACCTCACTCCTGGGGAAAACTGGCTCTTCACTGAGGACAGATGCACCTGAATAGGAGCCACCATCTTCTGATTCTGAACAACTCTTCATTTCATCTCAAATCCTTTCCTTTCCTTTCCTTTCCTTTCCTTTCCTTTCCTTTCCTTTCCTTTCCTTTCCTTTCCTTTCCTTTCCTTTCCTTTCCTTTCCTTTCCATTTCATTCCCTTTCTAAAAACCACAAGTGTTTTGAGGCTACTGCTTCAGCAATGCCTTCCAGCCCCCGTCAGAACCCGAATTATTGGCATTTTGATGTAGCTGAGCTAATCAAGCATCCGAATGCAGCACTGGGTTTCATTTACCACTTCTGTAGCCCTTTGTAAACAGATTCTAAGCAATAAAACACTTCAAAATGATGGCTGAGCCTCCCTACACCTCTTCAGGTTTAGCAGGAAAATGCCGTTAATTGTGAAGTGCCAGTTAGGCAGAAGCTTATCTATTGTTGAGACAAGGATCTGAGTTCAGAGCTATTTACCGGGAAACTCCATTAGGGGAAGAAAGGAGCCACGGGGCTCTGAATTGCCAGGCCACAATGGGAAATTTGTGAGCGCAGCCGGAGGAGCGATCAGATAAAATAACCAGCAGAAAGAGTGAGATGTTTCACTGGAAAAAAAAAAAAAAAAAGGAAACCGGTGCTCCCGCTCCTTCACGAGCAGGGGAAGACACGTGCGCAGGAGACGCGTCCCTTTTCATATGCAATTTGTTGTTTTATTTCTTTTGTTGAACTGCCTCTATCCACAAGTGTTCTCGGTTTTAAACTTCCAGCTCTCCCCTGTTGGCTCCCAGCCGGGGTTAAAACACAATCGCCACCTGAATTATCGGCACCAAGGTGCAAAGCTCTGGGTAACTGTTACAGAACGCCCTAAAGAGCCCCCAAAGAATCCCCACTGCACTCCCTACCCAGGAAATCCTCATTTTTCCACGGATTTAACCTTTCCTTTGTCACTTGGTTTTAATCTTCTCCAGAGCCCTCTTTTTTATTTTTTTTATTTTTTTTTTCAGTCCCAGGGATTTCATTTGGGAATATCACTAATAAAAACTTGATTCATCGTGTTCTATAATGGAAAAAAAAAAAATAATCAAGTGTCGGAATATGAAAAGTAAATGCCGCATTTTCCATCCTGTCTTTCCTAATAAAATTCCTTATGAAAACTGCAAAGCGAGGATATTTTTAATATATGCCAACAGCGTTACAGATATATCTGTAACAGTAATACAGATATATGATCGTTCTGACAGTCATGCCGTACTTTGCATTCGTTTTTGGAGAATTTATTAAAGTGCTGGGAACTGCTCTGAAATCTGTAGTTAATAAGAAGAAAGAAATGGCCTAAAGAGGAACCTAAAGGGACTCGGGGCTGGGGCGGAATCCTCATTCCTGAAGGGATTTAAAAGACGGGTGGATGTGGCATTTGGGGCCATGAGTTAGTGACTGGACGCTTAGAAACCTTCCCCAACCTAATTGATTCCAAGAAAAACAATTCTTTCCCTTCTGCCCCACTGGTCTTGTCACCAACGCCGCTGAGATGTCCAGAGCTGGATGGAACCCGCAGTTGTTGTGCTGGTGACAAGAAACCTCCTCAAATCCTCACCCATGAAGGGAAAATTCCTTTGCAGGGAATCCTCCAGGCCTGAGGAGCTGAGGGGATGCGGGGCCCGAAGGCTGGGAGGGAATCAGCCCAAAAGCTGCTGAGGAGAGGGGAAACACTTCCAGCACAAAGCTCCTCATTCATCACCCACCGGTCCCTCCGGAATTCTCTGTCCACGATTTGTATTCCAGAGGGCAAACCTTGAGCAAATGTCCTTCAGCTGCTCCGTGGTCAAGCAGAGCTGGGAAAGGGAACGGGCACCGACCCTTTTCCAGGGATTTTGGGCAGCCCAGGAATGGGGGAGCAAAGCCCAAACCCTCTCCTGAGCCAGCTCTGCCCAGGCAGGGCCCAGAGGAGATGAGCACAGGAATATTTAACCCAGATCGTTAAACCCCAGCTGCCTTTGGTGTACACGAGCCAGGAGCTCACCGCTCCACGCTCCTGCGCTGTGAGTATCCTGCTTGCAGAGTTTCTGCACCTGCCTGGCACTCCCCGAGCACGCTGACCCCTAAAATAAAAACCTGTGGCAAGGGGCAAACGAGACAAACCCGGGAGTAAAGCTGCTGGTAGAGGCGGCGTGTCAGTCACTAGAGGGGCTGGAAATGCCAAAGGAAAGGTTGTCCCCCGCCCCTCCGTCTGATATTCGTTACGTCAGGTTTTTTTCGTTCCGCCGTTCCAACCTATTTTTCAACAGCAATCCTGTGAGTCATTCATTGAACAGGATGCTCAGGGAATAAGGCAGCTATTCAGGAGTTATTTTAATCCTCATTAAGCGGTGAATGGCCCTGTTCTTTAGTATCCCACGCTACCCAAACCCTGCACCCATTATGGAAGCTGTTATTTTCCATGTCGGCTTTTCCTCCCCACCCGTGCGAGCCTCGCAAACAGCTCCCGTGGGGCGGGGGCTGCCAGCCCAGGCTGTCCCTGAGCCCAGAACAGGTGTGCTCACACCTGCCAGGCTTTGTTCCTTCTGAGGAACAGCTCCGGAAACACTCGGGGCGGATTTCATTTCGCATCGCACAGGGGATTGATTTTTTTTTTTTTTTTTTTAATAGGATTTTGCAAGCACAAATCGGCTGCTAATTAATCATGCCACTTTTTGTGGGGGAGGAAAGGCAGCTGGAACAGCTCCTGGTTTACCTGGGGGGGGAGATGATGAAGGCAGGTAGAGTTACTGGCCAGAAAATAGATGGAGGGGGACTGGAAATGTTCCCCCAGCTCAGTTCAACCCTGGGTTTGTCACTCTCCATCCCAGCCAAGGCAGTGAGGGGCACCTGAGGGAGCCGGGAAAGGGCTGAGCCCGGAGAAAAGGGGGATCAGGGGGAACCTGTGACTGCACAGCTCCTGACAGGAGGGGACAGCCGGGGGGGTCGGGCTCTGGGAACAGGGAACAGGGACAGGAGCAGAGGGAACGGCCTCAGCCTGGGCCAGGGGAGGCTCAGGGTGGAGATTTGGGAATATTCCTCCACAGAAAGGGTGCTCAGGCATGGGAATGGGCTGCCCAAGAAGGAGGTAGATCACCATCCCTGGAAGGGTTCAAACAAAGTGAGGATGTGGTTTAGGGCTGGGGTGATGGCTGGACTTGGGAATCTCAAAGGCATTTCCCAACCAGAGTGGCTCCAGGACTCTGTGGCTGTGGCAGCCCACTGGAGCTGCACACTTTGGAGAACCACGCTGGAGCTGCTGGGAACTTTGGGAAGCAAGAAGCCAAAGGGATTTTGAAAGGCTCTGATGAACTCAGCTCCCCCCAGGCCTGTTCCTGGGCAGCCCCTGCTGTCCCAGCCCCACCAGCAGAGCCTGCCAGGGCTGCCCAGCACCCTCCCCCTGCTCTGGGTGCTCCGGGGGCGCTGGCACAGCGGGGTCAGGCAGGAGGATGGGCTCCCTCACACCTGCAGGCTCCTCAGAAGGGTTTGCACTCCGGGTTTGGCTGCAGGAACTCCCTGGCAGTGCCAAGAGCCCCGTGGGGGTCACCTGGGCAGCGCTGCAGCGCTTCCCCTGCCCTCCCCTGGACCCGCCACAAGTGCAGGTTATAAAGGTTACAAATGTAAATGCAGGTTATAAAGCTGGCTTTTCACAAATGTTAAGATGAGCGCTATCTGTACAATGTGGGAAGGTTTTATGGTATTAATCTGGTTTCTTTTGTTATTAACGGGGTTTATAAGTGGTGATGTGATGAATGTGGGTATTTTGGGGGGGTCGTAGCATAGCGTTAAATGTAAAGACTGTTTTTGTGACATCCAAACCAGAGCATTATGGTATTAATCTGGTTTCTTCTGTTGTTAATGGGGTTTAGAAGTGGTGATGTGATGAATGGGGGTATTTTGGGGGGGGTCGTAGCATAGCGTTAAATGTAAAGACTGTTTTTGTGACATCCAAACCAGAGCATGGAGGGGATCCTCCCGCATTCCTGAATTATCCAGATGAAGACAAAGCTCCAAGAAGGAATTCATAGAACCGGTGCTACCAGAGAATGAGGGACTGAATGAAACCACTTGCAGATTGATCTACAAGATAAAATAGTTGGGGGGGAGTTGAAACAGAACAAGAGGAATCCAAACTCAAGAGGAATGTTTGAACCATGTGAATTTATAAATATGCAACAAGCTGGTGTTTTTAAGGAACGCCCCTTGTCTGAATGCCAAGTCACCCAGCCATAATAGATATTTTGCTTTATTTCTGTCTCCCAATTGTCTTTTTATTAAACTTCTAACATTTTCTAAGGAAGCAAGCCTCGTTTTTCACATGCCACTTGGTGCCTCATGCTTCTCACAACCCCCCGACCCCTCCCTGCTCTATCCCAGCAGTGCTCCAGGCAGGGATTTTACCAAAATATCCACCAAGTACCTGAGGCCGTGTGAGCGCACTGGAGACTTCAGCTCAGGTTTTTGCCGCTTTTTGTCCCCTTGTTATCCCAGCTTGGATGGTGTTTACTCCTTATTTTAAGGCTATGTGAGATGAAGGCTTAAATGAAGTTTAAGAAATCAAATGGGAGGTGAATGACAGAATCACAGAATGTGCTGAGCTGGGAGGGACCCACAGGGATCCCCAGTCCACTCCTGTCCCTGCCCAGACCTCCCAAAATCCCACCCTGGCATCCCTGGAGCACTGTCCAAGCTCTCCTGGGGCTCTGGGGCCGTGCCCATTCCCTGGGGAGTTTTTCCAATGCTTATTCCACCCTCTGGGGGAAGAACCTTTCCCTGAAATCCAACCCAACCTCCCCTGCCACAGCTCCACAATCTGCAGGTGGAAAACACTTGGCTACTGAAGTTCTGCAGGTCATGGCTGAGAAAAAAAAAAAATAAAGAAAAAAAAAAAAATCAGTGAGCCCCAGCAAGCTGTGAGGAGCAAATTAACCCTGCCTGAAATATCCGAGTGAAAACAGGAGCGCGAGGAGGACGCTCTCGTACGGCAGGGCTTGGGGTTCTCTGACAAAAACCCGTCTGCTGCGCTGGGAGGCTGCACAAACCACGCACTCATTCACGGTGGAGTCTCCTCCTCCCACACAGCCCTGGTATCCACGGTGGAGCTTGGAAACCAGGCTCACTCACCCACTCCCTGCACACCAACATATGCCTCCCTGCCAGAGCGTCCCCACGGCTCCCCCGGCTCCTCCCGAGCGCCAAACTGCCAAGGAAAACGGCGGGGCAGAGCCTGGCATGAGGAAAAGGCAAAAAAAAATATATATATCTCTTTTCGAGCAGCTACAGCTAAAAAGGGCACTTGCAGAGGAAAAAACAAGGCTACGAGAAAAGTATTTCCTGCTCTTGGGAGTGATATTTAAAGTGAAATATATATATATATGTGTGTGTGTTCATTTTTATATACATTAGATATTATGTATATATTATATTATATTATATTATATTATATTATATTAGTTATGTCTATTATATTATTTTTATAATAGATATAGATATAGATATAGATATAGATATAGATATAGATATAGATATAGATATATATGATATAGATATAGATATAGATATAGATATATAGGTATAGGTGTGTATATAGATATAGATATAGATATAGATATAGATATAGATATAGATATAGATATAGATATAGATAGAGATAGAGATAGAGATAGAGATAGAGATAGAGATAGAGATAGAGATAGATAAATAAGGTATTTTAAAGTGATATTTTTGAAAACAGCAGCAGCACAGTTAAGGTAAAGGTCACAGAGATTTCCAAATCTCTCTCTCTCTCTCTCTCCAAGGAAGCTGATGCCCCCTGGAGCATCTTTGGACAGGCTGTTGGCTTGAAAAAAGAAGGGTTTTTTTTCCTTCTCGTGGACATGAGGTGTGTCCTAAGGGCAGCTTTTCCTGCTCCTCCAGAGCCTGGCTGGCTCAGCAGCGGGAGGCTCTGGAAAAGCGAGATTCCCTTCGTGGGGATCCCCCAGCAGTGCCTCTGCTCCAGGGAGCAGCACCACGCTGCCCTCAGCCAGGTGGGAACGTCTGAACTCACCTGGAGCAGGAGTTCAGCATCCCTCCGTAGCGTTTCCTGCTCTGTCTGCTCTGATTTTCATCGTTCTCACCCCTGCTGCCCTTTCTCACAACTTCCAGAACAAATCAGGAGGGGGAAAAAAAAAAAAAAAAAAAAAAAAAAAAAAAAAAAAAAAAAAAAAAAAAAAGTGGAGAGAGGACAAGAAGAAATCCAGATGAAGAGAAAGAACAAGAACTTTCCGTCTGGCAGAGAGAGTTCTGCAGAGCCCAGGGCACAAACCTGGCTGGCATTGACAAGGAGCGCCCGGGATCCCCTCTGTGAGAGCTCCACCCCGCCTTGGAAACACAAATCGGATAAAAACCGCCCGGCTTCCTGAGAAATCCAAGAGCTGAGCGGGCTGCGTGACTGACATCAGCCAGCAGTGCCCACCAGCAGCTGCGGGAGCAGCCCTGGACGGGACCTCTGGAGACACCTCCAGAACGTGTGTGGCAGGGAAAACGCGGTCAGGAGAGAGGAAAACGTGTCCTTTAAAGAGCATCCTGGAGATGGAGCTGATTGCAGAAGGTGTGAATGGTCCGGGTGTCTCGAGCAGGATTAGTTAAATGCAATCTTTGGTGGAAGGCAGCCAGCTCCTGCACGTTCCGAGCGCCGAGATAATTATGCAAATACCTTCGGAAGCAGCACACGGTGCCTTTTAGCCCCACAGTGTTGGCAGAAAGGAGAAGGGAAGGGAACACGAAGTCCTGCTCTGTTTTTTTGTTTGTTTTTGGTTTTGTTTTGTTTTGGTTTTTTTCCCTCTTCCACAAAGTACAAAAAGTTGAGGGTGAGTTCCCTGTGAGAAGGGCTCTCCAGTGATTCCGGGAGTGCTGGACATCAAATCCACCTGGAGAGCGGAAATCCGACGCTGATCACTGCTTTCCCTCGGGAAACACCAGGGGCTGGCTGTGCCATCCTGCTCTTCTGAGTGCAGAGAAACGGGAACCAGCAGGGAGCTAAACCCCATGCCTGCCACCCTCCAAGCACAATCCCAGGCAAAACAATCTCATTTGTTCTCCCACGGAACAGAATGGGTCTGGACCATTCCCTGTCCTGGCACCAGGAGCTGGCAGGAGGATGCAGAGGCTGGAGGGTGGGATCCAGCCTGCCCAGGGCCCAGCGGGGCTTGCCCAACCTCGGCATTGATAAATGTGTGGTGCTGTAAGCATCACCACGACGCAGATAAATAGACCGAGGTCCTTAACTGGTTTTAAATCACTCCAGAGCCGCAGAAATTCACTCGCTCCTCATCTGTCACCAAGGCACGGCCAGCCTGGAGGTGTCTGGGCAGAGGAGCAAAGATTTTCTCTTTATGTGCCACGGTGGCTGCGAAGGGCCAGGAACACGAGGATGGGTCTGTTGTGAGGGTTTGACGTGAATTCCACCCTTCTGCCGATTCCTGGCGTCTTGTTTTCCCTGGATGGAGGCTCATTTGCACGCCTGTCCACCGCTAGACGTGGCTTTGGGCCAGGGCTTTCGGGACAATTAACACCCAGATGCGATCTAACACAGATCAGAGTCTTATCTTGGAGCAGATAAAGAACTCGCCAGCACTAATCGAGCCCTTAGAAGGAACCGTGGCCCTCAGTGCTTTATTAAGGCACGAAGAAAGTGGCTCCGTGTTAGGGAAGAAGGGAGAGCTCTGTCTAAACCCTAATCCTATCAGCAATTAAGCAGATGGTTAACTTTAAGCATCTGCTTAAATCGAACTGAAGTCACGTTAAGGAGCGGCTTTGAAAACAGCGATTCTATAGAAAGATCTGCGTGTGACAGTGTCAAAATCTCGCTTTTTACCGAGAATTCCCTGCTCGGTTCTGGCAGGGCTTCAATTCCCGCAAAGGGAGAGGGCGGCACGGACTCCTTGAAAGAGCTGAGGACAGCTCAGGGAATCCTGGAAAGGTTTGGGTTGGACCTTAAATCCCATCCCACCCTTGCCATGGCAGGAACACCTTCCACTGTCCCAGGCTGCTCCAAGCCCCAGTGACACTGCCAGGGGTCCAGGGGCAGCCACAGCTGCTCTGGGCACCCTGTGCCAGGGCTCCCCACCCTCCCAGGGAACAATTCCTGCCCAAAATCCCATCCATCCCTGCCCTCTTGGAGTTTGAAGCCACTCCCTGTGTCCTGTCTCTCCATCCGTTGTCCAAAGTCTCTCTCTGATGCCTTGGGAAGGCTGAGCTGGAACAGAGACTGCACAGAGCTGGAGAATAAAGGAGGTATTTATTAAAAGGCCTTTAGGATCCACCTTGGGCAGGACAAGAGCCTGGCCAGGGCTGCACCCAAGGTGGACCCAAAATGGGCACAAAATGGACAAAGGGTCACGAGGTCTCACACTTGGGTCAGTTTTGGTCCATTTGCACTTTGGGGTTGAATTGTCCAATTGCAGCTCCAGGCTGTGAGGTCCCATCCTTCTTGTTCCTCCCTCCAGCCACCGCTGTTTGTGCTTTTGGGGCTGAAAACTTGTCCCAGTTGTCCTTGGTGTGCAGCAGGAAAAGGATTTGTTTTGTGTCGCTGCTGTGTGCAGAGAGCTGAGTGACCCTGAGTGTGAGCTCAGAGCTGCACCCTGGGCAGCACAGAACATGAAACACATCAAAGATAAAACTTCGGGCATCATCCCCATCTTTTTTGGAGCCCTTTTCAGCTATTAGGAGGCCACAGCAAAGCCAGCCCAGAGCCTTCTCTTCTCCAGGCTACACAATCCCAATTTTCTCAGCCTTCCCAAGATGTCCTGTCCTGTCTGACCACCAGCAGTGACATATTCCTGGTATGAAGTAAAGATTCTTGGGCATTTAATACATTCATATTATTTTTTAAATAAACAATTAAAAAAATTCTATGTGTTGTGATTGGAAATACTCGGTTTGGCCAACTCAAAACCAGCTAAAATGACAAACAGCTTTTTTTTTTTTAAATAGTTTTAATTTCTTATGTTTGTAAGCCTCAGAGCTACTTAGATATTGGGAATACTGGATTATTGCTAAAGGGGAAAAATACAGTTTAAAGTCCTGGTATTCCAGGAAATCTGCCTTGATTCCAGTGTCCCAAATTGCTTGGCACAGTCAACATCGCTGAATAATGAGTCTGTCTCTAGTGACAGGAAGTTACTGTATTTATCATTATTTAGGTCTGCTCGAACAGGTCTTGTTTGGGAAAATTCTGTAAAAACTACTGAGGTAACACCTTTCAAAACAGCAGCCGTGGCTGTGGGATCCTGGTATCCCTTTCCATGGAAAATGAGCATCCCCTGGATGTCCAGTTGTCCCAGTTCTAGAGGTGAAGCAGCTCACCATAAATCTTTCAAGCCCCAGCTTCCCAGATCCTTTGATTAGGTGGGAATCTCATCGATCTTTAATTAAAGGCGATCACTGCCTCTCTTTTGTACAGACACAGCTCTTGGCAGCTCCAAGGCCCTCAAGGAAAATACAAACAAAACACATCCACATTTATTTATTTTGAATCTGTGGGCTTGGGTTCAACCTCAGATTTTTTTCCCCCTGTCTCAGCTGCGGTTTCTTTACCACATGTGGTTGAAACCCCCCTGATAACTCCTGGAATATTTTCTGCTTTCCTGTTTGGAAAAGGGGATCTGGCAGAGGACAGGATTTACAGCAGAGCGAGCTCGCTCCTGTAGGCAAAGCAATTCCCATTTATTTACTCACTCCCTGCCTTCCATGGGAATAGTTACGTTGGCAGATTTGATCCTCAGCTCTGCTTGCTGGAACACAGCTTTTATTGGGTTTTATCGGGGTTTATTTCATTTTAATTCTGCACCAAGCTCGCGGCGAGATCACCTGGGTGCCAGGGGCGATGGCACTGGAGGAGAGGATCCTGCTCCCTCCTCAGCCCTCAGGGAAATGAGTCTCATCCCTCCCTTCTGCCTGTTTTTATAGGATCTGTCAGGAAATTCTCTCTGCTCTTCCATTTGTCTGTTTTTGTCAACGAGTTTTAGTCAGATCAGGTTCCTGCTCTCGCTTTTGTACAAAGGTGGGAGGCAGGGAGAGGGGATGGATGGGATCCATGGGGTGGGATGGGATCCATGGGGTGGGATGGGATCCATGGGATGGGATGGGATGGGATGGGATGGGATGGGATGGGATGGGATGGGATGGGATGGGATGGGATGGATGGGGATGGATGGGATCCATGGGATGGGATGGGATCCATGGGATGGGATGGGATGGGATGGGATGGGATGGGATGGGATGGGATGGGATGGGATGGGATGGGATGGGATGGGATGGGATGGGATGGATGGGGATGGATGGGATCCATGGGATGGGATGGGATCCATGGGATGGGATGGGATCCATGGGGTGGGATGGGGTGGGATGGGATGGGATGGGATGGGATAGATTGGATGGGATGGGATGGATTGCATGGGGATGGATGGGATCCATGGGATGGGATGGGAAGGGGATGAGGATGAGGATGGGATGAACATGGGGACAATGGCACCCTGCAGTGCCCTCAGTCCAGATGCAAACCTTTCCCCTGGGGAAGGCTCTCCAAAATCAGGCTGGGGAAACTCCACCAAACACAGGGTCTCCTTTTGTGTGCCCATTCCCCACTCCCATACCCGGCCTCTCCTCCCTTGAACACTACTTTTGTGTTTATCCTGGTTTCTTTACCCAGATCGTGTCCAGATGAAGCTTTAGACATAAGAAAGAAAATTCCACTGGAGAAATGCAGCTTCTTGAAGGAATAAAGAACATAAAGGGCTGATACTCCGTGCTAAGTTATGTCTGCCATTTACAGTGTAAATGTGGTAAATGATGTGACAAATGATGTGTCATTTATCCTGTGAATAACATAAATATATAATACTATAATAAATAATACAACTATATAATTAACTGTCAGGTTTAATTCCCCGGCATTCAGGTGGTTTTAGAGTTCTGGCCCTCTGCAAAGCTCTGTGCCAAACCGAAAGGAAGAGACGGAGTCTGTGAGCTCTGATTTCTCAAGGTTGCATACTTCGTTTATTGTTTCTTATCTTACAATTTTCTCAGAGTCCAACAGATGTTTGCTGCGGCTTGGACTTCTGACATCTCCCCCCATGTCAGGGCTGTCCTTATCTTTTATACTAATTGCTACGTATTTCTTATTTACTATTTCTTACCAATGTCTATCACTATTACTAAAAAGGTCATCTCTACTCTGACCCAATCCTCACTAACTACTTTGTGCCACGTCACTGCAGCAATGGAGTGAGGGAAGGAGAATGAAGAAGAAAGAGACAACGCCCCAAATTCTCCATCTTGTCCCCATTCGCTTCAATGCTAGAAATCTAAAATTACTGGGTTTTTCACCCTGTGATACACTAAACTACTATTTTTTCACACTCTTGTGGCCTGCAATGCTTCCTGCAGCGCAAGAAGCCTCTCCCATGGACTGAGATCAAAGCCAGTGTCTCTCTGGGCTCTGGGCTCTGGGCTGGGGTCCCAGACCCCCCTGCCCAGGTTTCTGACCCTGCAGGGCAGCCAAAGGAATGCCCTGGACTCCAACAATTAATAATATAAGAAAATAAATATAAAATAGTATAAATGAGGCATCTATCCTGTGAATCCCCTGGGGAGCTGAGCTGAACTGGGGCACTGACCAGCCAAAGCTCTTCCCACAGCTGATCCTTCTCGCATTTTGGCTGCCACAGCACTGCTCCAGCCCGCTGCCAAGGGGGTGGAAGGCAGTGCTGAGGCTGCACGTGCTGCCGAGGCACTGAAAGCCCCCAGGCTCGGAAAAACGAGGCTGCACAGATGGCTGGGAGCTGAAATCAGCTCACCAAGAGCTCAGCACATACACCAGGTGTCGTTTGCTGTCATAAAACCCATATTTCAGCTGCTCCGTGGCTCCTGCGCCGGGCCCTGCGCACAGCAGTTGCTTGGTTTGTGGCGCAAACCCACCCCAGTCCAGCTGCAGGGGCAGAGCAAAGCCCTGTCCCTGCCAGACCCCACAGCACCAGGGGCGGCTTGGACAGAAAATCCCTTCCAGGGATTCCAGGGCGGTGAGTGTTGGGGTAGAAGTGTCAGATCAGCACCCTGGAAGGGAAGGGGCTGCCCGGATCTGAGCCAGCGTCTGTGGCAGGGAGAGGATCTGGGCTCTGAGAGCTGCTCCCCATCTGCTCCGTGCTTCCCAGTGCTCACATTTGGGGCAGGATTCGGCTGAGAGCAGCTCCTGCGCAACCCACGGTCCCCAGAGCTCTGCACTGCTTCCCAGGAACACCCCAGTGATCCCCAGAGCTCCACACTGCTTCCCAGGAACACCCCAGTGATCCCCAGAGCTTCCCACTGCTTTCCAGGAACACCCCAGTGATCCCCAGAGCTTCCCACTGCTTCCCAGGAACACCCCAGTGATCCCCAGAGCTTCCCACTGCTTCCCAAAGCTTCCTGCCGCTTCCCAGGAACACCCCAGTGATCCCCAGAGCTTCCTGCTGCTTCTCAGGAATTCCCAGAGCTCTGCACTGCTTCCCAGGAACACCCCAGTGATTCCCAGAGCTCTGCACTGCTTCCCAGGAACCCCCCAGTGATCCCCAGAGCTTCCCACTGCTTCCCAGGAACACCCCAGTGATCCCCAGAGCTTCCCACTGCTTCCCAAAGCTTCCTGCCGCTTCCCAGGAACACCCCAGTGATTCCCAGAGCTCTGTACTGCTTCCCAGGAACACCCCAGTGATTCCCAGAGCTCTGCACTGCTTCCCAGGAACCCCCCAGTGATCCCCAGAGCTTCCCACTGCTTCTCAGGAACACCCCAGTGATTCCCAGATCTTCCCACTGCTTCCCAGGAACACCCCAGTGATCCCCAGAGCTTCCCACTGCTTCCCAGAGCTTCTCACAGCTTCCCAGAGCTCCGCACTGCTTCCCAGAGTTTCTCACTGCTTCCCAGGAACACCCCAGTGATTCCCAGAGCTCCGCACTGCTTCCCAGAGCTCCACGCTGCTTTCCAGGAGCTCCCCATGCTTCCCAGTGCTTCCCAGAGCTTCCCACTGCTTCCCAGAGTTTCTCACTGCTTCCCAGGAACCCCCCAGTGATCCCCAGAGCTTCCCACTGCTTCCCAGGAACACCCCAGTGATCCCCAGAGCTTCCCACTGCTTCTCAGGAACACCCCAGTGATTCCCAGAGCTTCCCACCGCTTCCCAGGAACACCCCAGTGATCCCCAGAGCTTCCCACTGCTTCCCAGGAACACCCCAGTGATTCCCAGAGCTTCCCACTGCTTCTCAGGAACACCCCAGCGATCCCCAGAGCTCTGCACTGCTTCCCAGGAACACCCCAGTGATTCCCAGAGCTCCGCACTGCTTCCCAGAGTTTCTCACTGCTTCCCAGGAACACCCCAGTGATTCCCAAGAACACCACACCGCTTCCCAGAGCTCCACGCTGCTTTCCAGGAGCTCCCCATGCTTCCCAGTGCTTCCCAGGAGCACCGCACTGCTTCCCAAGAACCGCTCTGCCTCCCAGAGCCCTGCCCAGCGCATTCCAGCCAGCTCCTCCCCATCCCAGTGATGGAGTAGCCCTGGAGAAGCCGCTGCTCACTCCCGAGGGCCGTGCCAAGGGGCGCAGCGCCCTGGGGGCTGTGGGGAGTGGCTGGAGGGGGCTCTCAGCGCCAGGATCCAGCTGTGGCCCCCCGAGCTGCTGCTTCCAGCTCACAGATCCCTGCTGGTCTCTGCATTTCCATTCCCATCCGCCCGGCACAGCTTTTCCACGCACTTTGCACTCTGCAGAGCTGCGTTCGGTGATGCTCAGCGCTGTGGGCAGGTTCCGCCCGGCCCCGCTTTAGGGGAGGAGGGACAGTGCAGGCAGGGCACAGACACATCAATTATCTCACAGCTCCGAATGCCAGCGCTCCCTGAGCTCTCTCCGTGCATCCTCTCGCTGGATGAATCACTGGCAGGGGAAGGAGTGGAACCTGCAGGGGTCAGGTGGCAGCAGGGACACGGCTCAGGCACATCAGGAGTCAGCACTGTTGGGAAGTGCAGTTCTCTGATAAATCCTCCCCTGCCTTCCAGAGCTCTGGGAGTGAGGTTGTTCCTGTTTCCTTGGACCCCTTGAAGTGTATTTCCAGAGAGGAGATCCATCAGTCCCTGCTGAACTTCCCTCCACCCGATGCCTTAAGTTTTATCTTTGATGTATTTCAGATTCTGTTCTGTCTGAGTGTGCAGCTCTGAGCTCACACTCAGGGTCACTCAGCTCTCTGCACACAGCAGCGACACAAAACAAATCCTGTTCCTGATGCACACCAAGGACAGCTGGGACAAGTTTTCAGCCCCAAAAGCACAAACAGCAGTGGCTGGAGGGAGGAACAAGAAGGATGGGACCTCGCAGCCTGGAGCTGCAATTGGACAATTCAACCCCAAAGTGCAAATGGACCAAAACTGATCCAAGTGTGAGACCTCGTGACCCTTTGTCCATTTTGTGCCCATTTTGGGTGCACCTTGGGTGCAGCCCTGGCCAGGCTCTTGTCCTGCCCAAGGTGGATCCTAAACATCTTTTAATAAATATCTCCTTTATTCTCCAGCTCTGTGCAGTCTCTGTTCCAGCTCAGCCCTCCCAAGGTATCAAACCCCTCCCTGAGAAATGCAGGGATGATTCCGGGAGGACATTCCCAGCACTGCCCCCAGCCCAGCGGGGCTGCAATCAGCACCACCAATCCAGACCTCTTTCCCTGAGGACAGCACACCTCAGAGGCATCATCTCATGCTCCTGCTGTCAGCTGCCTTACCCAATTTATCTTCTCATTACCTCTTTAACAGCGCTGCTGTTCGAGGGAAATAACTCTTGTGGTGGAGACGTTTGCTTTGGATATAAAGCACTGATATTTTTATGCAGCAATATAAATGTTAAATTCCTGCAGCCAGTGCCTGGAAGAGCTTGGGAAGGTGGAAAAAGAGAGAGAAGAGAAAAGAGAAGAGAAAGAAGAGAAGAGAAAGAAGAGAAGAGAAGATAAGAGAAGAGAAGAGAAGAGAAGAGAAGAGAAGAGAAGAGAAGAGAAGAGAAGAGAAGAGAAGAGAAGAGAAGAGAAGAGAAGAGAAGAGAAGAGAAGAGAAGAGGCACTCATCTGAAATCAGTCACTCAGCCCTCACATATTTCAGGCTGCTGTGTTATAGCAGATAATTTTTAGGGGGTTCTTGTCTTTTGGGTGCTCCCTGTGTGCCCTGCTGCCCTCTAAACGGAGCTGGAGGCCCCACTGGCGTCCAAGGAAGAAGTGAGAAGAAATTACCCCAAAGAAGAACACTGGACTTGGCAAAAGAACCATCAAAGGTGCCTTGTGCTGTGTGCAGCATTTCCCCACATCCACCAAGGGCCATGGATTCACCTGCCAGCCTGCAGGGGTGGGGAGGGCTCCCTGTGTGCTCCCTCGGGTGATTTTCCGCTCTCCAAGTCCCTCCCCAGCCTGGCAGCTTCCCATCTGCAGGAACCCCCAGCTGTCCTGGCACTCTCGTGCACGGCTCAGCTCTGACCAGGGCTGGAGCACACCTCAGCTCTGGGCTTGTGTGAGGAATTTCTGCTTGGGCTCCTCGCTGCTCTCCCTCTCACCCAGCAGCAGTGCCTGTCACTGGAGTCTGTGGCTGTGTGGTTTGGCAGGGCACCAGGAATTCTTCACTCCAGAGGCACTCTGCTTCCAGGAGGAGCCTCAGCACTTTCCCTGGGCAGTGTCAGGCGCTTTTCATGGTAAATTTCCCTTTGCTGGGAATTCATCTTCCAACGAAAACGGTGTTAAGAGTACTTTTACCAGCTTAGTGCACATCCAAGGCACAGGGACTGGAAAGACACACCTGTTTCCAGGTGTGGGGAGCAGGCCACCAGCTCTTGGAGCTGCTGGTCCCCCTCCCAGGGCACAACTCTGTCAGCACAGCTAAACCCAGCTACTGGTAGACAAGAATTAAAAAAAAACCCAGCCCACATCCTATTCATGTGTTTCCAGCTCAGTTGCCATTGCTTTATTTATGATATTTAAGGCTGAAATTCACGTTCTTTGCTTTCTCTGCTGATTGTCCTGGAGGACTTGTCGGGAAGTCAGACCTGGTGGTGCGATAATGAGTTGTCAGCTCCTGATCAGAGGGCAATCCGTGCTGCCAACGGAATGCAGCCAGGGAAAAAGGTCAGGAGCAGGCGCCCTGCCAGGTCCCCACAGCCCAGAGGCAGCTGTGGGTTGGTGTCTGACCCTACTCAGTGGGGCCACCTGCGTCACCAGGGCTGGACCTTTTTGGCCAACAGCACTTTCCATCAGCATCACCACCGCTGAAAAGCGCCGTGCCCAGGAGCATGGAGGTGCGTGGGGTGTGCCCCTCCCTGCTCCGTGCAGGGAACAGGGATTAATCACAACCTCAGCCCAAAAAAACCCACCAGCTACTGCCAGAACTGCGCAGCACCAACCTTCCAGCCTGACCAGATGATGGGGAGCTGAGCAATGAGCACATGAGCAGGCCAGAAAAAAGCTCTTGGCATCCTGAGGGCAGCAGCTGCTTTGCTGGGTCACCACGAAGCACAGATATTTTATCGCCACGTCTCCACAAAGAGCATTGTCTCAGTCCCTCCAGCTCTCTACTTTTAGGAGGGAAAACATATTGAATAAAATGTAGACACGTCAGCAGAGATGCTGTGGGCACAGGAGTTCCCTGAGCTGCGCTGGCTCCAGGCTCTCGCTGGCTTTGCTCCCACGCTGGAGCGTGTCACACCCCGGGGACAGAGGGGAGCTGTCACAAACCATTACAGCAGCTGCTTCTCCCGGGTCCCTGGCAGGGCTCTGGGCTGTGCTGGTCACCGGGCAGGAGCCCGTCCATGCCCCAGTGGACTTCTCTGCCCACGCTCTCCGTGGATGGCGTGGGCTGGGGGTGTTTGCTGGGGTGGGAGGGCTGGAGATGTGAGAATCTCCTCTCCCTCCCCAGAGCCTGTAAAAAGCTCGTTCCCCACTGGTTTTGCTCTCAGCTCAGCACAGAAGCCTGCAGGAAAAGGGGGCTTTGCCGAAAAGGGGGCTTTGGCACCTTGGCACGGTGTCTGCCTCTGGCGGGGTCGGAAGCAGTCTGGGCAAAGGCCTCCTCGCTCCATTCTGTCAGCATTTATCTCCAGCTCAATCCCCCAGCTTTCACCGCAGCTGAAAGTGGGCAGGAGTGCCCCGTGCCCACTGCAGAGCACAGACAGAGCCCCGTGTCTGGCTCAGGACAGCAGGAGGCCATGCAGGACCCTCACCACTCTGCTCTCTGCCTCACTGACCCTGGGAAAAAATACCTCTCAGGGCTCAGGAGGTTGTCCTGGAGGGCCTGGGATGCTCTC
Organism: Hirundo rustica; assembly: GCF_015227805.2. NCBI lineage: Eukaryota > Metazoa > Chordata > Aves > Passeriformes > Hirundinidae > Hirundo > Hirundo rustica. The sequence continues at coordinate 1,205,607 of NC_053467.1, read as the reverse complement.
CCAAGCCTGGTGACCCAGTTCAGCGTGGTGCCAGAGCACTGGTGCGGGCACCAGCTCCGAATCCTCGGCCAGCACCTCCAGCGTGAACTTGCCCATTAACCCTGCGTAAACAAACAATCGCTTACAGCGTCAGGGAAAATAACCTCACCCGTAATCACTGATTAGAAATGTTTGCTTATGGCTGGGTATTTACAGCCTACAAGAGGTAAATGTCACCCTCATTGCCTGCGTTCATGGGAGATATTGTTTAATTAGCAGCCTCTGGGCTGCTGCTCTTTGGAATGGGAGATGAGTTCTGCTGCGCTTGATTTACCCTTCCCTCTGCTTTCCCTGCTCCTGTGCAGGACTGGGATCCTGCTGAGGAGATGGATCTTGCCTGCAGTCATCCGCAGATCTTGCAGGGCGCTGCTCTGGGCTGCCCTGGCCCGGGATGTCTCACACAGCAGCCACGGCTGTCCCTCCCTCCCTCCCTCCCTCCCTGCTGTGATTTACTCTGCATCTCACCAGCCCCGTGCCGAAAGCCCCAAGCTGCTCAGCCACAACACTCCCACAATGTTGTCCTTGCAAAGGCGGGCAGGAGGGTGGAGGAGATAAAGAGAAGTATTCCTACTGACAGAAATGTCTCAAGCTTCCCAAATCTGTGGCAGGCTAAAAGGGGGGTTGTTCCCTCAGAAAAGGCCAGCCTAAGACATCTGAGCTCAGTGGTTGGAGCAGACCACAGAGAATGAGCTGGGGCAACCCCTGCTCACAGGAGACCGGCTGTGAGCTGTGCTCTGCAGCCCCAGGTCAGGGGAGGGATTGAGGGGAGCTTGGCTTAAAGCCAGAGACAAAAATCACAGGTACCTGAGCTCCTCACACTCCCAGGCTGTGACAGGACCTACAAGAGCGGGATGAAGGGCCACTGCAGCCTCAGGGCAATCTCAGTTTGCTAAGGGGTCAGGCAGGACCTGCCCTTTGCACTCCACCCTCGAGTGGGATCGGCAGTGAGCAGGATATGCTGATGAGCCTTTTCTCCAGCATCCCAGATCTGCTGTCCTTGATGTTTGTTGAACATACTCGGAGCTCCTCAAATCCCCCGGCAGCCCGTGATTATCTCATCTCTGCAGACAGGGAGTTTGTACATGCTCTGACAAACCAAACACGGGAGCAGCAATCTGTCAGGAGGAGTCTGCTTCCCTCTCCCTGCACCGTGGCAGGGCTCTGCTGGTGCTGCTGGGATGTGTTGTACAAAAGCACAAAGACATCCAGGAGCTGCTAAAACCCCTCTGCAATTCCTCCGTTTGTCTGGAGCAGCCAAGCACATCGTTCCCGCGCTGCTGCCGCCGAGCCAGACGTGTCCTCACAGCATCCCTGTCACTGGGGCAACATCTGCAGGCCCTGAGAGGCCACAGAGCGTGTGACAGTGACTGATGGGGGGATCGTGGCACTGTGTCAGGCACCAGGACAGGAGGGATCTGAGCTGGGCGCTGGGGACACCAGCCCTGTGCTCTGCTGCTCTGGGCTGGATTGCAGAGGGCCACAAGGACCTGCTGCTGGCACAGAGGTTGGCCAGGGGAGAGCGATGCCTGAAGATTTCAGCTTTTCTGTTTTTCAGATCCTGCACTCTGAACTCCATATAGAATGTTAGTAAGATCTCTTCACGTTTTGGTCAGACAAAACAATCCTTCCAGGCCTGAGAACCAATGACACACATCGGCTCAAGCCCCAAAAAAGTACAAACAAAAATGAATTGGGGGGAGAAAACTGGGGGAATATGACTTCATTCCCTGAAGCTGTAATTAGACAATTAACCCCTCATTGCAAATTGACCAAACTTACATGTGTCTGAAAAACTCATGACCAAAATCCATTTTGGGTGCAGCCCCTTGGGGAGGCTGTGCTTGCCCTTAATGCACCTGATTAAACACATCTACATTAAACACATCTGCTTGTACCTTTTAGACTCTGTCTGGTCTGTAAGTAAGCCGGATTCCAGCACCAAGAGCACACCTGTGCAGCAGGTGAGGTAAAAGAGGGGGTGAGCTGGTAAGGGTGGAGGGAGAGGAAAGATCATCGTGGAGGAGGAACTTAGAGGATCATGAAAGAGAGGATCCTGAAGCAGGATCCTGGGGAGGGAGAATCACTGCTGTGGGGGCAGTCTGGGGCTGCAGTCAGAGCCTGTCGTTGGACCCTGCAGGCACAGCCCAGCTGGGTAAAAGCTGCAGTCACAGTCTGCACACCAATCCCTGCCGTCAGAGCTTAGCAGGCAATCACCAGAGTCAGAGGCTGCAAGGGAAAGCTGCAGCAGGCGCTTGCTGCAGCCACAGTCAGTGAGCAGTTGGAGTTAGGATGACTAAACCATGAAGAGCAATAAGCCAGGACCCTTTTTATGCTGTGTTTAACAAGAAGTCTGTGCCTCGGCTCGTTTTTACCCTCTGATAAGAGGGCTGCTGTGACAGAGCGTCACACAGGTTACAGCTCAGAACCACAGGGAGCCCTCGAGTGCCCTGGCCCTGAGCACCAGGGTGTCACTTCTCTCTCTTTCCGAGCGCATTTGGGTGTCTCCTGGTAGACAACACTTGCCTTGTGTCGTTTAAACATGCTCTATTAACTGCCATCACATTTTATCACTCCTCTGGCAATATCCAGCAACACCTCCATAATTTATTGTCATTAGTTTGATTCTGAGCCATCACAGAGGTCACAGCATGGGGGGAGAAGAGAACTCCATCCATTTCAGCACTGAACGTGCTGCAATAATAGCTTTTCAAACCGCTGATGGAAGAGGGATATGAAAAGATAATGAATAAGGAGGAATAAAGGAGCCGACCTTTATCCGACAAGAGGCTCTTTCAGCATCGTGACACTTGGAATTCGGGTGAAATGAACCCTGACTCCCAAGGCTGTGCTTTCTGACACCTCTGATGCAGACATCTCCCTCGGAGCTGGGCTGCTCACACTCCCTTTGCAGGCAGGGAAGCTTTTCTGGCAGGAGTGTGTGGACAACTGTGCCTTGGAAATGCCTCTTTCATTCTGGTGGCGCCGAGGAGAGCCTCGGGGACTGTCCTGATGGAGATATCTGCAGGTGGCCCCGTGCTCCGTGCCCTGATCTCCTGCTCTTAGAGGCTCCTGAGCTCAGAGATGCAGGTGCTGCCCCTGGGGAGAACAACCCCAGGCTTGGGGAATGCCCATCCATGTTGGCTTCCCTACACATCCCCTGCTCTGGTGTGGATCTCCTCAGACAAACAGCTTTCCAAACAATAAATTGGGATTCATTTGAGCAGGAGTAGGGACAGGGAGGTCCACACAGCCAGACCAGATGCCTGGGAGATGTGGCAGCTTCAGAGTCCTCTCAGGGATCCTGGAACTCGTGTTGTGGTGCCACAGCTGAGGTGACTGTGAGCCCGTTTCCAGCAGTCACAGCTGCCCAGTCTGCCAGAAAACCCCCCTGGGAGGAGTTTCCTGCCCTCCAGGAGGTTGGATCTCCCCTCCTGACTCCAAACCCCACAGCCCAGATGGGAGCACACCCCACTGGGCTCTTCCCTTGCTGGGACAAAACCTCTGCTGCAGCCCAAGGGCCCTGATGTGGAAGGGCAAACAGAGGGGTCTGGAGCCTGAAAGAGGAGCTCAGCTTGATGCAAGCTGTGCCACAGATTTGGAAGGCAGAAGTAATTAAAGCCGTGGCTCGAAGTGGGAAATAGGCTGGGATGAAGCAAGGCTTTCTCCGAGGGAGATTGTGGCAGGCTAATCCGATATCTGTCTCTGATAAGGTAATGGAGTTTTTAGACAAAGGGAACGCGCTTGATACCATCTCTGGGGGCTGTGAGGGAGCATTCGATACGGTGTCACATCGGGAGCTCATTAGTGACGCCGAGGAAAACGAGGATTACAGGAGAGCGAAAAGGAGAGGGAGGAACCCGATAAAGACAAGAAAAGAACTTGTGGTAAAGGGGAGAGTCAGGCTGGGAGGAGCAGCCAGAGCTCCTAAAGGCCAAAATTGTTCAGTGTTTCTATGGAAAATCTTAATAAAAGAACATGAGGTGCCAATAACTCGTGGCTGGGGAGCGCTGTAAGGAAATACAGCCCAAACCCGGCTCTTGGGGCAAATCACAGACAACCTCGAGGACTAGAGAAATTCAAACTGGAAGAAACTTTCTTCCAAAGCAAATTGGAGCAGACCCTGGTTGCAGAGGTGCCCTGGTGACCCAGGAGTCTCTCTGTGCCCAGCTCCTTCCTTGGGTGTAACTGCTTACGGCTGCCTTGGTGTTTTCCTGAGTGATATTTAGTTTGCCTCATTGTTTCTCACCTCAGGGTTAAGCTTTTTGAACTCTACCATTCATGAGCTGCTTTTTTTCCCCCCTTAATGAGCTCCCTGTAGATGTTTTCTAATTTATCAGCAAGTTAATTAGTTTTGTAAACCAGGATTCCTTACAGTTCTCATTTCCGTGCAGCGAACACTGCAAAACCCCTGGATTTTTATTCAGGATTGACAAGCACGAGAACACTGACTCCAGTTTTAGCACAAACAGCTCCAGAGCCAAAGTGTGGAGGAGGAATTTTGTGGCTGTTTTGTGGCCATGGCCCCTGGGGCTGAGTGGCTCTGACACAACCCTTTGCCTGAAGCACCCTCAGCTTTCGGAAGGAGGAAGTTTCATGGAGCTGCACAAACCTCAGGAATATCATTTGCATGATCAAGAGTGTCAGAAACACTTTATTCTCTTCTTCTTATGTTCTGTAGAAAAAAAATTCTTCATGTTGGTGTAAATTCCTGCAATTCTGGGATGGGGTAAAACCAAACCACTGGGACTTTGTTCAGTCTGCCCTCCTCATCTCTGCTTCTCAGTTTCAGGGACAGACAAACAGATTTCCGGGAAGGAAAAACTGCTGAAGATGTATCAGAACAATCAGATTTTTCATTTCCCAAACTGACAGGCTCTACTTTTGCCCTGGTGGATGGGAGTGCCGGATTTGGGGCAGCAGCCACTACAGGAATTACCTGAGGTGCTCCTTTTCCCTGGAAATACAGAAGTGTGATTGTTCTCTGCAGGAACAGCTTGTTTTCCTCCTTCCTCCCTCCCTCCTTCCTGTTGTTCACATGGAAACAAACACAGAAGTGTTTAAAGCATTTCATCTGAAGTATCTCTTGAAATCTGTATGATTAGGTGCCCTGGAGCTCCCCCTCCCATACGGGCTTTATACAAAACAACAACAACAAAAATCATTATCCAGAATTCTGCACGTGGTGGAAATTCCATTTTTTCTCACATGGGGCAGGTTTAGGATTTTCGGTCTGACCTGGGCCACATGGGAATCATTTCAGCACTGGGTCCTGGGCAGATGAATCCTGACTGCATCTCAAGGAGAGGTTCAGAATCCCTGGAGCCTGAAGTGCTGCTGCTGGTCCCAGACCTGGGCCTGGGGTTGTGCATCAGCTCCTGGAGTATTCCCTGGAGCATTGCTCTGTCCCTGTCCTTCTGATGCCCTGGTCATCATCCACATCATTAAAAATGGGAGACGAGCCCTGTCTTTATTTTGGAGTCCAAGGGAGGATGGCTGTAATTCCACTTCCCCCTCATTCTGCAGGAGTCTCACTCGCTCTTTTCTCCTCCTCATGTCATTTACATAACCAAAGAGCTTTTTCGCTTTGCTTTAACACCTAATTCACTATGACACTTGACAGTTCTCCCTTCATCACTGCACATCTTGACCTCTAAGTTGTACTCCTTTGCTGATCAATCTCCTTCCGCTTGATTTCCCAGGGGAGAAAAAGAAAAAAAACAAACAACCCAACTCCACTTTTTCATTCATTCTCTTCTCCTGCAATAAATTTAAAACCCGATGGCCAATTCCAACCCCACCTGAAAGAATGGCAGAAGTACCTGTGATAATTAAGATTCTGCAAGGGGTTTTTTTTGTTTGTTTGTTTTGTTTTTGTTTGTGGGTTTCTTTTTTTTTGGGGGGGGGGTGGTTTTTTTGTTTTGGTGGGTTTTTTGTTTGTTTGTTGTGGGGTTTTTTTGTTTGTTTGTTTTGTTTTGTTTTGTTTTGTTCTATTTTTGGTTTTGTTTCAAAACCCGGCAGCTGAGTAGATGAGAGAGATTCAAATCCGTGGCTGCACAGAGGGAAAAGGAAGCATCTCCAAACCATTTTAGATTCCTTTTGGCAGCTGCCTCCTTGTCAGTCAGCACCAGCCTGCAGGAGCCTGTGAGTGCCTCCGGGCTCCCCTGGGATCAGGGAAATGCTGGGTGAGACTTCAGGGTTTGAGGTTGGGGCCTCTGTCACTGTTTTTGGGGGTTTGGGGGTAATTGGAGTGCAGGGAACACAAGCCCACATTCCTGGTTGCACAGCCTAAGGAAGGAGTTGCTCTCTTTCCTTCCAGGCTCTGCTTATTCCTAAAGCTTTTTCTAAATTCAGTCCACTGTGGTGCTCCCTCCCCTGAAAATCCTGAAAATCCAGATCCAAATAAGTTTCCACCTGGAATTTGGGGTGCTGCTGCTGAACCGAAGTCCTTGAGCTTGTCAGGCTTTGCTGAGCACTTCCCTGAGTTTGTAAAGAGCTTTGCTTTGGGAACTGAAGAGGTTTACCCACAGATCCATCCCCTATCCTGGCATTTCATTTCATCTGAAGTTTTTTGTGCTCATCCCGCCCCAGGTCACTGTGTTGCCCGAGCGTTTTGTGAAGCCTCACAGCTCCTCAGGCAGTGGTGCCTCTTGTTTATCGAGTGGCTGCTGGGGAAAGAAACTCATGAGATGTCCAAGGCCCCAGAGGGAGCTGGGAGTTGTTCTGTAAATTGTTATTTTCTAGGGTATTAAAACCCCTCGGATGGCAAAATTCCTCCCCTAACACTAATTCTGGGGCATTTACCCTCTTCCAGCTCCAGCCCTGCAAATCTTCAGCTCATTATGAACATTCCTCCAGCAAAACCTCTTTTACCATTCTGTGCCAGCCTGGGAACAGCCATGGAACATTTTTATTGCCACAATTTCCTTCACTTTCTCCTCTTTCCATCACATTCCCACCTCACCTGTACAGGTGTACACACCCCAGGGCCAGCCTCCGCCACTCCCTGTCCCTCAACTCTCTCAGCTCCTTCACATCTCCACTATTTTTTGTTGTTGCTGCTGTTCAGTCACTGGTGCCCCAGCCCCTTCACACTGACCCACTTGGGGCTCTGATGTGTTTTTACTCCTCTTCACTCTCCTGCTGGCTCACATTTGTCCTTTCCTTTCTTCACTGCTCCTCCTTTCTCCGACAAGAAATTCTTAACCAAAACTCTCTGACCTTTTCTGCTGTTCTTTTTTTTCCAGGTTTTTTTTTCCCTTTGTGTCCTGCCTGAGAACAGTCTCCTTTCTTCTCTCCCGTTCCATTTCCTTACACTCTGCCCTGTTTTGCTTGAATTTCCTCCTCTTACTTTTACCTCTTACCAGCTCCTCTTACTTTTACTGTGCCCCTTTATTCTGCAGAATGAGGTGCCTCTCCCTGCCCCACCTCATCTCCATCTGTGCTGGTTTCTTTTGCACATTCATTGCTGCAGCAGTTCTGTTCCTTAGATCTCTTTGCCAGCATCCATCCTCTTCCCCTTCTCCGTGGCCTCCAAATTCTCCTGATCTCACCTCATTCCTGCAAACCTGGGCTTTCTCGGACAGTCATTTCTGACCTGTCATCTCCGTTTTAAATGTATTCATTTTTAATTTCCCCGTCTGGTTTCATCCATCCCTTGTCCTTCACCAGCTCAGTGTGTGTTTGACCTTGGAGAGATGTCCCTCGAGAGCAAGGTGTGTGCAGAGTCTCCTTTCCTCTGGACACTGCTATGGCTTTAATCCATCACTGCTGCCTTCCTTTTTTGCTTTAACCCATGGAATACAGACTTCCTAATTTGCACCCGGGGTTTTCAGCCTGGCATCCCGTGGGCAGGGTGGTTGGCCTCTGCAGGACGTGAAGGCCTGCGGGGATCCTTTCAGGACAAGCTTTGTAAGCGTAAATTATTATTGCCATCCGTGATGATTATTAGGGTAATAAAGATCTCATTAGAGAAGCAGCAGGGCCGTTCTCAGGTGCTGCACAGAGCCCTCCCTGGGAACGCAGCGGTGTGAGATGTGCTGATGTCGCCTTCTAGCAGACGCATTTCAACAACTCGTGCTAATTGCCATTAATAAATATCTGCTAAAAGCGTCACTGGGAGCAAGGCGCACGCACGACTTCGGCTGCTGATGGGAAACTGGACCACCAGGTTGTGTTTTCTGCTCACTTCCATCCTAAATCTCCAGGGGAATTTTATTTTTTATGTCTGCAATCAAGAAAACATTTGTGCTCTGCCTGGGCTGCATCCCACTTCCCACAAAGCTGCTGGGATGCACTGGGGCACCCCCAGGTGTGTGTTTAACACCCGCCACAGCCCCAGGCTGCTCTTCTGATGGACACAGGGCCCTGAATCCACCAGGATGTTTGGTGGCCCTTCCTCTCTGGCATGTCCACTGCCCACACTCCGCTGACCTTGGCTGCTCCCTGGCTCCTGCTCTGCTCTCCCATGGCACAGGACACAGCAGGATTTCCTTGTGCCAGAGCCACCAAACCCCTGGGGGTGATGTCTTGGGAAGGCGGACCTGGAGCAGAGACTAACAGAATAAAGTAGATACGCATTAAAAGGCCTTTGAGAACGCAGAGAATTCACAGCCACCGAAGCCTGGCCGGATTCCCTCACGGAGAGAGAGGCAGGGAGGGGAGAGGCAGCTCTTCCCATCCTCTGAAACTCCTTTTGCATTCATCAGCATCCAGAAACTCATGAAAATGCCTGGGCAGGGCAGGGCTCAACCTCCAGAGCTGGTTTTGCCTCCTACAACCCTGATCTGAAGCAGAAACCCGCAGAGACAGGAGCTCGGAGTGGTGGAGGGGCTCCAAGATTGCAGTTTCTCTTATTATTTTCCTCTTTTACAACTGTGCTCCCAATTTTGTAACCGGGAACCAAATCTTCCCTGTAATTCAGATAAACTCCTGCAAGATTTCACTTTGCTATTTTGAGCGAGTACAGCTGGAAGGATGATGTTTGCCTGAAAGCAATTAACCCCCCCTGGTACAGGTGAATTCCTGGGCTCCAGGATGAGCTGGGAAATCTCAGGATAGGGCCAGGTTTTGTGCCAGGCTGCAGGGAACATCTGGCAGGCTGCTTATCAGCAGCTGCAGGTCGTAGGGTGGCTTCTGGGAGGCATCTGCTGACAGCAGAGGGGACAACCCGAGTGCTGAAGGGACACCCTGGGTGCTGAAGGGACGTTCTGTGTCCCTCAGGGCTCCTGGATGCTCAGCTGCTCCCGTGGAGAAGCGCAGATGGGGAGGCACAGGGGCTGGGTGTTCTCTGAATCCCCCTGAGGACATCCAGGGCTGGCTCAGAGCCCGAATTTGGGCATTCTTCTGATGCCTTGGGCAGGCTGAGCTGGAACAGAGACTGCACAGAGCTGGAGAATAAAGTAGATATTTATTCAAAGGCCTTTAGGACACACCTTGGGCAGGACAAGAGCCTGGCCAGGGCTGCACCCAAGGTGCACCCAAAATGGGCACAAAATGGACAAAGGGTCACGAGGTCTCACACTCGGATCAGTTTTGGTCCATTTGCACTTTGGGGTTGAATTGTCCAATTGCAGCTCCAGGCTGTGAGGTCCCATCCTTCTTGTTCCTCCCTCCAGCCACCGCTGTTTGTGCTTTTGGGGCTGAAAACTTGTCCCAGTTGTCCTTGGTGTGCAGCAGGAAAAGGATTTGTTTTGTGTCACTGCTGTGTGCAGAGAGCTGAGTGACCCTGAGTGTGAGCTCAGAGCTGCACCTGGGCAGCGCAGAACATGGAATACATGGAAGGTAAAACTTCAGGCATCACCTCAGGGGAGCAGGGCTGCTCCCTGGGCCCGGGATTCCTCCTTTGGAGCCCGTTTCCTCTGGAGGATGTTTCACAGGATGCAGCCCTGCCGTGCAGGGGTTGTGTTGAGGTGACCAGAACGCTCTGGGCAGAGCAGGTGGGATTCACTCTTTAGTGGAATTCCCCCTTGGATTCCCTGCTCAGCATCTCCAGGTAAATCCAGGCTCCTGGACCCAGCCCCTGTGTAGCTGATTAATGCTGGAACAGGGATTGGCAAAGCAGAACTGGGGGGTCACTCTGGGGCTTGGGACACACATTCCCTGCAATAAATAAAACCTGTGCGTCCCCCCAGGCTCAGAGCATCTGGGGTGGCTGCTGAGAGGAGAAAGATTGTCTGAGTTCTTGCCACAAAAACCTCCCTTCCTCCTCTTCCTTTGCAGCCCAGGAGCTGCAGCTCTCCCTGCGCTGGACAGTCGGGATTCCTGGAACCACGGGGTCCCTGCCAAAGCTTGCTCTGCTCCAGAGTGTCGGACGAAGTGCTGGTGGATCTGTTAATTATCTGATTTCTTCTGCCCGGCTTTATTTTCCCGGGACATTTACAGCAGGGACTGAGATACCCAGTTCCAATTCAAATTAGCTCTCTGGGCTGCTCCACGTGTTCCCTGAAATCCTTTGGTGACTCAGAGGAACAGTTGCTCTCATCACCTTCTTATTTCACTTTTTTTTTATGTTTGAGATCAGAGATCAGAGCGAGCACCAGGAGCTCACCAGGATTCTGCTGCTCCTGCAGCCACATCTGTGCCCAGAGCTGCCTCTCCTCCCTCTCGGGGAGCTCTGCTGGCTCTGCACTCAGCCTGGCACCAAGGGGAAGGGGCCAGACCCAGCCCAAGCCATCTTCTGATTCTGGACAGGGGGAACCATTAATCACAGAATCATGAAGGTCAGAAAATGCACCCAAGGTCATCAAATCCAGCCGTCAGCCCCCAAGAATGATGTCTAATACAGCACCCCAGTGGGAATCTGTTACTTCCCATCATCCTTAACATCTGGCAGAGCTGGAGCCCTGATGGCTCTGGAGCTGAACCTCCAGGCTCTCACCTCCTCACAGGTTTATGGACATTTTCTCATTTTTCTTTAAAATCCTTCTTTGCACTAATCTGAGAGAATGGTCCCTTCTTCAGCAGAACAGGAACGTGCTGGCCGGGTTCCTCCCCTTCTCCTCCCATTTTTTTTCCCTTTCCCTCAGTGCTTGGAAGCTGCTCTCCATGACTGAAGGGAATCACCAGCCCTCCTGAGCTTTATTTTCCTCTCCAGAAACACTGGAAATGGTTAGAAATCATTCAGAAATCGTTCTGAAATTGTTTTTTTTTTTTTTTTCTGGTGTCAGGTTTTCTGGTGACCTTTATTCAGAGCGTGGCAGAAGGGAGGTGTTTGGGGCAGCCCCCTGATTAATTTGGCTGTTAATTAATGCTCAGTGATGAATCCTCCCTGCTATCCTTCATCCTGGCTGCTGTCAGGACGTGTGCCACCACAATTCCTGTGTGACAAAGCAGGCGAAGGAGAGACAGGGGACACGCTGGGACGATCAATGGCATCGATCCTGGTTTTGTGCCCAAAATTGTGCCCAAAAGCAGGAGCAGGGAGGGACCTGACACCTCACACAGCACCTGAGTCAGGCATTTCCACCACTGGGGGCTACCCACAGAATTAATGACAGGATTCCAATTAGTGCTGGGCATGAATTCACCAGCTAATTGCACAGGTTGAAACACCTGGTGGCTCTTAGGAGGATCTGTTTTTATGGGAGATCTCCAGAGTTCTGGGGATTTGTGGCTGTTGTGAGGGTGGTGATCGCTGGAGGGAGCAGGGGGAGCAGCAGGGCTGGGTGGCACAGGCAGCACCAGGAGCACAGGCAGCTTTGGGGAACATTTCCCTCCATTCCCAGCCTGCTTCCCACAGGGAATGGAAAAGGCAGCAGCCACTTCCTTCTGAAGTTTGATCCTGCCCCACCTGAGCCGCCTCAATTTGCCCTGCACATCGCCGCATTTTCTGCACCCAATTTCCAGTGCTTCCTTCCGCTCCCAGTCCACACAAATAATCATATATCTATTTATTCCCTCCTGGCAGCCTTTTTGGTGAAATTGCCTCCTTGTGACATCGTCATTCTCCCCAGCCTAAAATTCTGTGTATCTTCCAGCAGCTCTATTTATTCCAAGATGGTTTTCTGTCAATCTCTATTTACACTGCATTAGTGGGTTTTTTTTCCAAACATCTGATTAAGTCTGCAATAAAGTTTGGACAGGAAAAGAGAATCAAAAAAAGCCAACTCAATTTTCAGCTCGTTTTGGTGCTCCTCTCAAGGCTGTGTTTCTCACAAGAAGCCACCAAAACGTTGTATTTATTTTGACACGAGCTTACAGTGGAAAGAGGAATAAATTTGATAGGTTTGGTGACGGGAGCTGCAGGGACTGAGGGGGAGCAGAGCACCCCAAACAGCAGATCAGCCTGCAGAGGGTTTCACCAGCCCTTCAGCAAAGGGGCAAGGGCGTGTGGCTGACACAAAGGTCACCCAGCTCACCCCAACGAGGCTGAATTTGAGATAAAAACATTCCAGTTAGGAAAATCAGAAAACAGCGTGAATAGTTCGGCTTAAATCTGGATCCACCTAGGCTTGTGTAAACACAGAAGTGAATTAGTGCCTGGTGTGGCAGTGAACGTGCTGCTCCAAAAGCTGGGCACTGCTTTGTCCAGCTCCCCAAATCCCGATTTTACAAAGATTTAGGCGCTGGAGGTAGAACAACGGGTCTCTGCCTGAATTTGCCCTCCTGGAAGTCCCCATTCCGGATCCCCATAACTCTCACGACCCCAGCGCACAGAGTTTGTGGCTTCCAGGCTCTCTGCAGAGCTGTCCCCTCCTCTGCCTGTGCCCCAGACAAGATTCAGTTTCATGGCCAGAATTGCACTGAATGGGACCTGGACCAAACCTGAGCCCCGTGAGCACCAGGAATTTCAGAACAAACTATTCCTTCCCACTTTTTTCTTTTCCCTCTTGGTGCTCTGAGGCAGCCAAACCCCTCAGACAACACAGAGTGCAGCCCCCAACCCTCCTGTGAAAAACACAACAGCCACCTTGGGACTTTCCATTTTCAGCCTTCCTGTTTTCCTTCTTCACCAGCAAAGCCGACACCCAAAACCTCCCAAGGAGTCCACGGCTACCAAGAAGTGCAACGGGGAAAAGCCTCGCAGCTCCTTTCAGTCGTCCTTCCAGGTAAAGGGGAAGAAAATCCCTGCCCATGCCTTGTGGGAGCACCTGGCTTCAGGCTGAGGCTTGGCAGGACAGAGCTCCGTTCCCAAACCCGAGGCACATTTTTGGGACACCCAGTAAAACCTCCCAGAGTTGATTTCGCAGCTCTGCGACTCCTCCAATGCTGATTGCTGATGGGGACTAATTATCAGAGCGGTGTGATGGCAGGCGTGGGGTTTTACCCTGCCGGAGTGGTTCCAGTTTCAGTCTCACCAGCAGGAACTGCTCTGCCGTGAGTCACGCAGGAGACCCCAGGATGGGACTTCTCACCTGGGTGTCCCTGAGTGAAAAGCACCGTCTGGTCCCTACCCCTCCAGGAAATCTGGGCCAGCAACCTCTGGAAATCAAATTTCCTACAAGGGGTTACGTTGCCGAGGGAGGAGTTAGGGGTGGACAACGCCAGCAGAGCCGGTGCTGAGGGAGGTGCTGCACCTGGGGGATTCCAGACAGGCCTCTTCCTTAGGCAACACGGCTCAGAAAGACCAGGAGAGTTCCTGGCACTGGTGAGGCAAATCAGCCTGGCACAGGTCTGTCCTGAGCTGAGAGCCGTGGCCGAGGCACACTGGGGGTCCCGCGTGGGAAAAGCATCTGGAGGGGAGCTGGCCGAGAGGGATAACCCTGCCCTGCCCGTCCTGGCTGCTGCCAGGCGGGGAAGGGGGCGACAAGACCAGGTCTTGGAGCATCTAAACGTGCTCCGGAGGTTTGAGGGGGTCTTTGAAAGCCCCCTGGGCTAACCCAGAGTTACCTGAGCTGTTTCAGACAGCTCAGGTGCAATCAGGTTCCTTGGCTGGCAGGAGAACCAGGCTCCCGCACGGACCTCAGAGTGCCCCGAGGGCAGAGCTCCGGGACAAGGGACGGAACATTCCCAGAGAGGGACGGGCACAGGGCAGAGACCTCTGCACGTGTCCTGGGAGGAAATGCTGGGCAGGTATCTTAAACCATCATTCTCCTTGGGAGGCAAAGGCTAAGGACACTCATTTGTGGAGAAAACAGAATTGTGTGACCTGATAATGGGGTTGGGAATGAGGTTCAACCCCTGTCTGGGTTCAGACACCGCTCTCCAAGTACCAGCTTTTGAATCGAGGCCTCTGCTCTCTGCTGTCGGTGGAATTACACATCACTGCCAAAGGCACTGAGGTGAGGATCAGTTGTAAGGTTTGGGACCAAAACAGGGTTTTACTGACATCGTCCTCCTGCTGCCAACCACGGGAGTCAAGTTCACCCCAGCTTTCTCCGAGTTTCATACAAGGAACATTAAGCTGGTTTGACTTTGATGCAATCTACGTCTAAATAAGAGTCCCCCTCTGAAGGATGAAGACAGATACTGACGTGTGGAGCAGAAGCAAGATTGACATTTGGAGGACGTGAAATCTTTTGGGAAGCCCTAAAATATCCCCTAAGTAGGTCAGCTGGGTGACCTGGATCTGTACTTTTAATACGAGAGTAGCCTACATTTGCTGTGTTTGCTGAGGAATGAAGGTTTTTTGGGTGATGGGTTTATTTTTAGTAGTTAAATGTGACCTTTGTAGGAGATCCTATAATAAGAACAATGACAGAGCTGGCCAGGGGTGAGTCACACCACACGCTTTTGATTTAGAGATGATGAGCACACATCATTTATCCTCTGGTCATTTCTAGGAGAGACTCTCGTACAGGCAATTTTCACTGGAGGGATCAAGTCAATACTCTCAAATAGGAGGGATTTTGTGATGGCAAAAAAAAAAAAAAAAATTCCTTGTCTTACAAGGTAATTAATCATCATTCCCATCAATGGAGAACAGATTCTTTGGGATCTAAAATGAAAGGAGAAACCCTGGCAAGGCCAGAACTTCCCCGCTCAGATTTCAGCAGCCACCATCCAGGAGTTTTTCCAATCAACTCCTTTATTTTTCAATTTCCTCACTCTAAAACAGTCTGAACAAAGAAGTACAGAAACAGTTGAGCTTCCTTCCTCCCTCGGGGTGTTCCCCACCCTGGGCAAACCTGCCTAGATCCACACTCCAAATCCCACAGCCCAGCCATGGGAGAAACTGCAGCCTGGGCTGGGAAAGGGAAGGTTTTATTCCTGTCTGAGCACATCAATAATTCCCAGCCTTCCCTGGGAATAAATCTGAGTTACCATATGCATCACCCTGCTGATCCAAATCCACGCGGGGTTCATGGGAAATCAATATTTGTGTGAATATTCTTCAGGCGAGGGATGGAATTAGTCACAAGATATTAAGTAAAAGATAGGTAAAACGATAAATGGAGTGGCTTCCCAGAGGGCATCTTCCCTTCCAGCCCTCCGTGAAGATCTCACTGGCTCAGATTAAACATTCCAGCTCATCCAGGGACCACGGAGCTCTGGATCACGGGGGCCTGGTTTGGCCAGGATTTCCACACTCCTCCAGCCCACAGAATTCCCTCTGCAAGGGGCACATTTCACCCCCTCTCACAGAAGATGGAATGGTTTGGGTTGGAAGGGCCCTCAAAGCTCATCCACCCCTGACATGAGGCTGCTGAAGGAAAACTGCCCAAACTCCCGGGAGAATGACTGTCCAACAGCATTGAGCATCCCAGGAGCTCCAGGACGTTCTCAGTTTTAAATGGCAAGGTGTTTTCTCCCAGAGAGGTGGCTGGGGATCTTTGAATTGCAATGAGGGGGAATAAAAACGTTATGGGGTCATAAAGCTTGCAGATGGAGCACTCACAGATGGAGCAACTGGCACAGCAGGGACAGGGACACACCAGGCACAGCTTGACAAGTCCCCAGTGTCCCGTGTGTTCAGAGCCAGCCCTGGGGACGTGAGGCACCAGCCCTGCAGCCACAGCCCTTGAGGGACCTGCAGTGCCTGAGCTCTTTTAACTCCCCTCACACCCTGGGCGGACACCCTGGGCTCCAGACTGGAGAATTCCATGACTTTTTACTGGTTGTGGCTTTACAGAAGGATTTTATAAACTCATCAACCCTCCAAAACCAATGTTCCTGCAGTGGGCACTGACCATGTGGTCACGGGAGGGAAATGACCCCAAAATGCTGCACCCAAACCTTTCTGAAAACCCAATGCTTGTGCTCACTCTGAGAAGGAAGGGCAGGGGGGGAAAGGATTAAACCCATTTCACTGTTTCTTGTCCAGGTTCTGCTGGGAGAAGCTCCATGGCAAGGAGGGAGCAGAGGGCTGGTGATCAGCCCGGCTTCGGAGACCTCCACGCGTCCTTGAGGACACGAAGGGACACTTCTGATTATTCTGGACAAATCTGAACAAATCAATACCCAGCAGCACAGGATGACCCCAGGCGGTGTCAGGAGGAGGATTAGCAGGAGCCAGCCTCATCTTTGCCCTTGACTCCTGACAAATCTCTGGCAGCAGACGCCAGGTCCTGCCCGCGCCCCGAGGGGAGGGGACTGACAGGAGGGTCTGCCTGTTGCTCAACCTTCTGCCGAGGCTGTGAAAGGAGGTATCAGCTCATTTTCCTCAGCCGTGCCCCTGTCTGGGAGCTGAACATTTGTTTTGCTCGTAGGCAGCACCATGAGGTGGCTCCCAGGCCTCCCCTCCACTGCTGGGCTTTGTCAGCTGTGCACTGGGACATCCTCCCCTCTCCTCATCCTGAATTTTGAGACAGCCGAGCCCAGGGGGCTCCTCTCTGAGCCTGCAGCCTGCTGTCCCCTCCAGGAGCCTGGGGACAGCCAGTGTGGCACTGCCACCACAGCCCCTGTCGCTGCAGAACGCCCCTTTCCCTTCTCCTGAGCGCAGGTTGGGATCCACTGGGCAGCGCTGCCAGGAGAGCCTCCCGTCCTGGATGCTGGAAATCCCCAGCCAGGCTGGTCTGGAGAACAAACCCCTCACTTCTCTGTCCCTCCTGTCTCTTCCCCCAGCTTGGAACTCAGCCCCGCACAGCCAACAGGAGGCAGGAGAGAAATGGAAGGGTAAAACTGGGAAAAAAAACTTGTGGATAGAGAGAGTCAGTGAAAGAAATAAGATAATAAATTGTAATGAAGAGGAAAATAATGAAGGGAGGGAATAAAACCCAAATGCAAACAGCTGCTCATCACCAGCCAACAGATTCTGTGTGTCAGGAGCTCACGGCTCTCACCCATTCGGTGTGACCCCAATGCTTGTGGGAGAATCTCTTTTCCTCCAGACACAACTCCCATCCAGGAGAGGCGGTGGGACAGATTTTCCTTCCGAACTAGTCCAGGTCTCATGAAAACTCCATGGAAAAAGAATGAAATTAGCATAGAATGATAGCAAATTTCTAGGAATCAAGTCCTTGCCCAAGAGGACAGAGCCAGTGCACAGTGTCTCACTGACTACGTGTCTTAAGCTCAGAGCGCTACATAAAAATAATAATAAAAATAATACCAACATCCTCTGCCTGCATCATTCTGTCTCGGCTGTTACATACACTAATGAGGACTTCCACTTGTGTAACTGCAACATGTTCTCTACTAAGCATATCATTTGTAGGTCCTCTAATAAATCAATGTTTTATGCAAGCAAAACCCTTAAAGTTAATGCGAGCAAAAAGTGCGCTCTCATCCCCAGCAGCTCCCAAACCCCTGCAATGCAGCCTTTCATTATTTCTGTAAAAGGAAAGAAAAAAAAAAGGAAGGAAATCAATAGAGATTCCTCGTGCGTAATCCTCAGCAAGATTAGGACTTTGTCAGCCTCTGGTATAATCTCTTGGAAAGCAAAAAGGAGAAGGGTGAGAGGGCGAGGAGGAGGGGAAAAAAGGAAAGAAGTCACAGGGAAGCCTCAGGCTGGGGATTTGCTGGGGGTGGTCACTGTGCTTCTTCAAAAGAATGATTTAGAGGTGACTCTGGCCTGCTCCCCTGGGTGCCCAGAAATTCCTGGAGATGCCTCCCTCAGCTGTTGGGATATTCAGACTGAAAGAGAAACCTCCATATTGAATCTCCAAAATTTAATCTCCTCTAATGTCTAATCTGCAACATTTAAACTGGAGATTTATAATTGGAGGAGAAACCTCCCAACTGAGCAGCGAAGCAGCGAAGTTCCCTGTTTTAACAGGGGATTCAGGGTCTAAATGCCAAAGGCAGCCCAGGCTGGGCAGTGCCAAGTGCCAAGTGCCACTTCCATAAGTACCATTGCTGCCTCACATCTTACTTAAATATGTGGCTGTTTAAGGCTGTGGCCTGCCTGAGCCATAACAAGTAAAAATCACTGTACTGTGAAAATAATATTTGACTTTAACCACTTCAGCTTAATTTTCAATAAACTGATTTCAATTCGAACTCCAGCTTATTTTTTGCTCAAGCTTTAGCTTAAAGCTCCCTGCTTAGGCTACTTTTGCACCCCCTCTTCTCAACCCCTGTCCCTCAGTGGCACAGCCCCCCCACCCCACTGCAGCCACCCCGGGGTTAAATTCACACAGGAGCTGCACAGAGGCGACCCAAACACGAGAAAGAGAGAGAAATAACTCAGAAGGGTCAAAGGCATGGGCAGAAAAATGAGCGCAGAAAGTTGGGATCGCACCAAAGGATTCACTGGGAATAATCGCCTCTTTCGAAAGATTCAGGCCAGAATTAAAGAACGCAGTAAAAGCGGGGCAGGACGCGAGGCTGGGGACAGTGCGGCGTGGGAAGAGCTGGAATGGCTGACAGGCACCACCGGCACCCGGCAGAGCTCAGCAGCAGCAGCTCCCGGTGTGCAGGTGCCCACGGCAGGGAACGCTCCCTCTCCCGGAGCGCAGTTCCTGGAAAGCAGAGCTCCAAGCTGCAGCCTGCACACACAACCCAGCAGCTGCTGCTGCTGCTCACCAGCTGAGATCCTCGAGAGGCCCCCGCTGCCTTTTCGCCCTGCCTTCCTGCTGGAACCATCCCTGGCTGGTGCCCAGCCCCACCCGACAGCACAGAGCCGGGAGCCTGAGCGCAATTCCCGCTCCTCGTGCATTATTTATCGAGAGAAATGGAAATGAGCCTTCGGTTTTTCCTCGCAGTGCCTCTCGCACGAGCTTCCCCTCGCTTGCTGCGGTGGGAATGGCCTCCCAACAAACCCAAGCGATCCGTGAATAAACAGATATTGACAGCAGCTCCTGAATTTCTGCAGCTGCTTTCCATGCAGTTCCCACTTCACCCGGAAAATGTAAAAGCAGGCAGAGAAAGCCGAGGGTGCCTCATGAAGAATTTGCATTAACTCCCCAAGTCACCCCTGAGGAGTTAGAGTGAGCAGATAACGAACACTGCCAGGCAATCATCCATCCGAGCCTAAAGCTTCATCCCAAAAGTTACTACAGCTGATCATTAACATTTCATGAGCACGGCTTTTATTGTTGCTCGGCGCTCGGCGGCTCCACGTGATAATGGAAGAACGGGTGTGCTGGTTTTGCTGCCCCTGCCTCTGTGCTCAAGCTGGAGCTGAAGGTTTTAACACTCCCCAAGAAGTGCTGATACCACAGAAGTGAGGCTCCACTCGAGACCTGAATTGCTAAAGAGAGGAGCTCCTTTCTCTTCTGTGAGTGTGCAGAAGAAAAAGCTCCTGCCTGTTCGACAGCCTAGCGGATGAGTAAATGCTCTTGTGATTTTTGCTCCAGATCTTTGGAGTTCCCCAGACCAACAAACCTTATTTATTAAGCTCCCGACACCGGGATTCTGGACTCCTTACATAAAACTAGCAGTAAAGCTTTCTAAAATCTCATTAAAAGATTAGGCTGCTATCACCAGCAGCTGGGACACTGCAGAGGTGTGTGCGGAGCACGAGGAGGTGGAGGAAAACCTGGGCAAAGTTCTGCCCTCAGCACATTCCTTCCATAAATACTGCGCAGCTGGGATGAGGCTGCGAAGGGAAAATCACCACCAAATACTGGCTGTCTAAAATCCAGGAGCTGATGCTCTCCAGCTGCCAGTTCGGATTAGAGAAATGTCCCATTTTGGTCTCCTCGCTGAAGGAGGCACCTTGGCTCCTGAGTCAGGCTAGGCTGGGACTCGGGCACGCCGGGCAAATTCCCAAAGTTCAGTGGTGAGCAGCCAGGTCCCGATCCCCGATCCCTGCGCTGCTCTGGCTGCAGCAGCTGAGCTCTGTGTTAGTGCTGGCCTTGTCCTGAGAGCCTCCAGGGATGGAGGAACTTTTTGGTTGTGTTGGCTTTATTCATTTATTTAGTCATTGTATTTTATCCCTTTTATTTATTTAATTATTGTATTTATTCATTGTATTTTATCCCTTTTATTTATTTATTTATTGTATTTATTCATTGTATTTTATCCCTTTTATTTATTTATTTATTGTATTTCTTTATCTTATTTATTTATTTATTTTATGTATTTTATTTGTTTATTTATTGTATTTATCTACATTTTATTTTATTTGGTTTTTTTTTTTTGTTTAATTTTGTTCATTTTTAATTTATTTGGGTTTTTTGTTTGATGATTTTCGTGCTTGCGCGTTTGCTTATTTTATTTATTTATTTTAGAGCGGCCGTTCCTGTGCATAAAGGGACTGGAGGGAGCTTTTTCACAAGGGTCTGGAGACACAGGGCGAGGGGGCATTGCCTTCACCTGGAGGAGGGCAGGGAGGGATGGGATTTTGTCAGGAATTGCTCCCTGCAGGGTGGGCAGGGTGCCCAGAGCAGCTGTGGCTGCCCCCAGGTCCCTGGCAGTGCCCAAGGCCGGGGTGGAGCAGCCTGGGACGGTGGGAGGTGTCCCTGCCACGGCAGGGGTGGGACGGGATGAACTTCAAGATCCTTCCCATTTTGGGATTCTGTCTTGCTCTCCTGAGTTGAACTGATTTTTCTCTCTCTCTGGGCTCAGCTGTTAAAGAAACTCTTTATTAGATCTGTCATCTCATCTCATCTCAGCTCACCTGATATGTGTGCACTCACTTTATATTCAGTATTTCCTGCGCTGTCTGAATCCCTGATTTCTTTGTGGAATAAAAGCAAATTTTCTCAAATCACGGAATTATTCAGCTCTTATATTCAGAATTTTCTCTTCCTTCATGGCTGGTTGGTTTAAATTCCGAGCAGAGCTGTGCTATCTCATTGGGGCTGTTTGCACACACCTCCTGATGCTCCACTTCAAAACTGCAAATGAAAGAAGTTTTTGTCAGCGTTGGGGTACCTCGAGCTCAGCAATGAATTCTGATGTCTGTTCAAACACTTCTCCTTGTTCAGTTTCCTGTCCAATAGTCAAAACCCAATTCTTAAAACTTCTCTCCTGTAACTTCAGCTGATAAAAGGCAGGTAACAGGAACACCTGGAAAACTAAGGAGAAGTGTTGTGATGAGTACAGCCCAGGAATTTTTAATCCAATGGTTCAAATAAATACCTGCAGGCACTTTGCTGTTGCCTGTCCTTGCTCCCTGAGCTCAGTGCCAGCCTGTCTTTCATCCTCCTGCTCCAAAAAGGACTGGATTTTCTCCTGGGAGGTGTGGTCACACCTTCCAAACGTGCAAACTTTTCCATGAAGTTCAAGTTAGCTTGGACAACTTTTGGAGCTTATGTAAGGGAAAAAAAGAAAACAAAACAAAACTTCGGTGTCTTTTTCTTGTTTTTAGCTCCTGCAGGACATGAATCACGTCAACAACAGGATTGCAGCAGCTGTTGTCTTGTTGGTAGGATAAAGCACCCTTTTGGAAAGAAATCTGGAACTCCTCAGTTAATCCCCAAACCTTTCTGACACAGGATTGACACAGAAACGAGCACAGGGCTTTGCAGCGTGTCCTGTTTTTTTATGGGATCACGGCAAAGTCACTGTGAGTCCCCTCAGTGACCGCAGGGACGCAGGGAGGCTGCGGCAGGTCGGGGAATAATGAGAGGATTTTATTAAAAGAGACGTGGAAGGGGGTGTTCGTGTGCCAGGTGGCTTTTTCCACTGGAGAGGGTACCAAAAGCATTTCGATCAGGCTAACGAGAGGACTTTTACTTGAGGCAACCTGGAATCCTGCTCCTTGGTGGATCCCCAATTTCCCCTCTCGCTGCAGCTGCTCCTGGCTCATTTTCTGCCATGCCGAGGAAACCCCAGCGGGAGGGAAGCACAAAGTGAACGTCAGCCTCAGCAGGTTTAGCTAAAATCCTCCTTAATTCTCACACTCGGCCTGAAGCCCCAGTGGAGAAAACTCCAAAGTTCTTCAAACACTTGGTGGGAAGGAAGGTTAAAGAGTGTGGGATGACTCCTGGCAAAATCGCCTCGTTTCTCCACTCTATTCCAGTTAATACCGGTGCTTCAAACCGGGAAACTGATGGATTGCAGTCAGGAAATGTGGTGGGGTGGTTTTTTTGTGGTTTTTTTTGGTTGTTGTTTTTGTTTTGTGGGGGTTTTTTGTGGTTTGTTTGTTTGTTTTTGTTGTTTTGTTTTTGGTTTTGTTGTTTTTGTTTTGGTTTTGGGGGGGTTGTTTTGTTTTGGTTTTTTGGTTGGTTTTTTTTTTGTTTGTTTGTTTGTTTGGTTTTTTTTTAATCCTGGGCATCACCACTTGCCTGTGACAAGTGGGTGATGATGCCCTTGACATTTCATTGACTCAGTCTCTCTGCCCTCAGACAAAACTGGCCCCAGCTCCCCACAGAGCCACGTTCACAGCAGACACTCGAGCCATTCTGGGCCACGTCTTCAATTTAATCTGCATTCAGGTGAGGGCTGGACCTTGGAAGGTGGAAGCAAACAGCTGCTGATGTGCCTGAACATCTGGCTCAGTCCCTCAGGCTGGAGGAACGTCCCCGGAGCTGTGCTGGCACAGCCTCGGTGGCATCCCCAGTGCATCACCAAGACCTAGCAGAGCAAAGGCACAGTTTTGCCCTGCTGGAGGCGGCCGTGGCTCCAGGACAGTGACTCATGTCTGCGGATTCCACACAAACAGCCCTGAGGTCACCGTGTCCCCGTGTCCCCCCCGCCAGGCGCTCTGCTGTCCCTCACAGTGATGTCACCTGCAGGCTGAGGGTGACACCAAACCCCCAAAGCACAGGGCTGCTCCTCGGCCCTGCCACGCCTCTGTCCCTTCAGATGAACGAGCTGCAGGCAGAAGAACCTGTCCGTATTCCTGTGTGCTCAGCAGGGCTAATCCTGACCCAGGATTCCTGCGGCTCTGCAGCCTGGCTGGTGGAGAATATCTTGGGAGATAAAGAACCTGTCGTTGTCTGGGGAATGGCAGGTCCTGGGTTCCCCGGGTTAGAGGAGGGAAGATGAGAGAGCAAAAATGCAGCTCTGCATTGAACTAGGCAGGGAAATGGAGAACTTTCGTGATTTTCTTGTCTTCGTTGTTGCTTTGCAGTCCCAATAACCTCACCCTCCGTTTTATCCCCTCTGCATGAATCCTTCCACTCTCTATCTCTCGTGTTCCTTTGTGTCCCTGAATCACAGACCTACAGGATCACACAAGGTTTGGGTTGGGAGGGACCTTAAAGCTCCTCCAGTTCCATCCCTGCTGTGGGCAGGGACAACTTCCACTGTCCCAGGCTGCTCCAAGCCCCGTCCAACCTGACCCTCTAAAGTGGTTGAACATTTCAGCACAAGCTATTTTCCGCTTCAAAAATTGCTTTCATTGAAATCTTCATTAAAAAAAAAATAATAACTTTAAAAAAAAAAAGTGTATTCTTAACGTGGGTTAGAGGGGTGTGTTGGTGTGTCACGTTTGTGGGAAAAGGAAAAGTGACCTCTGGGCAGCGCAAAAATCCACATGAAACAACCTGGAGTTAAGGAAGGGGGAAGCTCTTGCTGATGAGGAAGGGGAAATGACCCCCTAAAATGGAAAGGACCCCCTAAAATGGAAAGGACCCCCTAAAATGGAAAGGAAAAGCTGACTCCTGGACTCCCCAGCCTCAGCTCAGGTGAGAACCAGCCAGGAAAGAGAAAGACAAAACTTTGGGAGATGAACAGACCACTGCGTTTAACTTTGGGGCTTGCTAATTGGAGAGAGATATAAGATCAAGCCTATCATTAATATCTGGAGAAAACAACACTTGATGGACAACACTGTGGGTGGAAATCCTGTCAGAGTTTCGATCAACGTCGATCAAAACCAGTTTCTTGAGAAGCAGCAGCCAACGGTGCTGCCTGTGTGGGTTTAGGAGGGGGAACACACGAGCCATCAGTTGAAATGATGCAAGAAAAATTTTAAAAAACCCATCTTTTCTCTTTGCCAGCCCAGCACTGAGAGCCCTCTCGCCGTGAGGACTGGCTTGTGCCCCACCCTGCTGTGCCACAGAGCGAGGTGGGATAAAGGTTCCTACTGTGGAAATGGGAGCCCCAAGGAAATCCCAAGGAAATCCCAAGGAAATCCCAAGGAAATCAGGAAGCCAGCCCAGCCTCCCCCCTTTCATGTCCAAAGTGAGAGCAGCCCTCGGTAGCTCGCTCAGAGGCTGAGGCAGATGAGCTCAAGGTTGGGTCCGCTGGGGAAAGTCACTCCACGGAATGAATTTACATTTCCCTCCGTTTGCAATGCCAGCTTCCTTTCATTCCAGTTTAGTATTCCAGATTTATGCAACCAGATTTCTTTGATCTTAACCAGCTCACAAAAGCTTTCAAGATGTCTTTGCCTCTGGAGCCTGTTGGAAAAACCCAGCTCTGCAGAGAGGGGGCAACTGAGAGGATTTTTAGCCTTTCTTTTAAATATTGTTAATTTTAAAATCTTCTTTTTAGCCTTTCTTTTAAAAATCTCCTTCTTTTTAGCTTTCTTTTAAAAATCTTTTTAAAGATCTTATTCCGTTATCAATCTCGTAGAAGGGTGGGAGACAGGAGATGTAAAGCTCAACATCATTCTATCAAAAACCAAACTATTTCTTTGTTATAATGTCTTATAAATGTTTTTCAGCTCTCAGCTTTTTCCACACAATGCTGCTAATTACTCCTAACACCAATCACCAATTATTTTATCCCATGTGGTCGCACTACAATGTATCTTTCACAGTTCTAATTATCAAAATATCTGCTCTGTTTGCAAGGCCACGGTTTGGAACTTGTTTCCAGCTCAGTTTCTCTCCCAGCAATGTCTTCTCTATCCCATGACCTTTCCAAGTCATCTCGGAACACATCTCAACACACCTCATCTCAGGGCTTGCACACAGATGCACGAGTGGGATGGTTTGGCAAGGAAGTGATTTTCCAGGGAGTTGTAGCAAAGACCAATCAGTGACTGGCTTTGAAGCTCGACTGACCATTGGAGAGGTGATACATCTCTGGCAGCACACACAGGGTTAAATATCAGAGGATCCCAGGAAACTCTCCTTTCTCCTCCCTGCCCTTGCCCTGTGTGAGCTTTGGTCAGGCTCTGAGAACCCTCTGAGGATCCTCACAGGAGCCTTTGAGCAGGAGAGGCAGCAGCCGATTTTTGGCTGTGCATCCTGGAGCAGCTGTGACCACGGGGTCCCCCGCCGGCTGTGGGGCCACTCCTGCTCCTGCAGGGAGATCCCTGTCACCGGACCCTTCCCCACAAACTGCTCCTCCCGTGGAGATCCCTGCCACCGGACCCTTCCCCACAAACTGCTCCTCCCAGGGAGATCCCTGTCACCGGACCCTTCCCCACAAACTGCTCCTCCCGTGGAGATCCCTGCCACCGGACCCTTCCCCACAAACTGCTCCTCCCAGGGAGATCCCTGTCACCGGACCCTTCCCCACAAACTGCTCCTCCCAGGGAGATCCCTGTCACCGGACCCTTCCCCACAAACTGCTCCTCCCAGGGAGATCCCTGTCACCGGACCCTTCCCCACAAACTGCTCCTCCCATGGAGATCCCTGTCACCGGACCCTTCCCCACTCCTGCTCCTCCCATGGAGATCCCTGTCACCAGACCCTTCCCCACTCCTGCTCCTCCCATGGAGATCCCTGTCACCGGACCCTTCCCCACTCCTGCTCCTCCCATGGAGATCCCTGTCACCGGACCCTTCCCCACAAACTGCTCCTCCCATGGAGATCCCTGTCACCGGACCCTTCCCCACAAACCGCTCCTGCAGGGAGATCCCTGCCACCGGACCCTTCCCCACAAACTGCTCCTCCCATGGAGATCCCTGTCACCGGACCCTTCCCCACAAACTGCTCCTCCCATGGAGATCCCTGTCACCGGACCCTTCCCCACAAACTGCTCCTCCCATGGAGATCCCTGTCACCGGACCCTTCCCCACAAACTGCTCAAACCAAGCTGCAGCCTCTGCTCACCACGGGAGGAACAATCTTTTCAAGGAGGAGCCGTGTGTGTGTTTAATGAAAACCCCTGAAGAGATCTGGGGTCATTCCAGAGAACGAGCGAGCTCAAACCCGGGAATAAAAGGATTAATTCAGTGAGGAGGAAGTCAGAACCTTTCACAGCGAGAGAGGGGCCCTGCATCACCCCCGGAATGCTAATTACACTGGCACAGCTAGCTTGTCAAAACACCGGGGGCAGACGGATCTTCAAAGCCAAGAGTTGGCCAAGGTCAAACATCTCGAGCCAGGTGCTTTGCCCAGAAGTTAGAGAGGAAATGCAGCTGTATAAATGCAGTTAGAGGAATGTGTTTGCACAGAGGTTACAGAGCAATGGGGATTGTCCCCGTGCCGATGGTGCCCCAGGGGCCCTGTGCCTGCACTGGAATTAACTCTGACTCTCCTGAGGGATGTGGGTGAGAATTCAGCACCAGGTCCTCGCGCTGCTCTGAGATCAGTTCTGGTGGTGTGGAAGGAAAAGGAAAATAAATAAATGACCGATTAATTCTTTTATTCTGAGTCACACTCCACTCTCACCCATCCAGTGGGGTCAGCCAGCACCGGGCTGGGATCACAGACCCGCAGGCCAAGGCTAAGGTGGTGCAGGGAGGAATCTGAGACCTCACATCCCCATCCTCCAGGGAGAGTCCAGCTCCAATGCTGGGTCCCACCCGTGCTGCTTGACCCAGCCCAGGGGGCTGGGAGTGCTCTGCTCAGTGTTTCACCCTCCAGATTTACAGCACAGCTACCCTCTGAACCATCCAAAAGGGTTTTGCTTAAATCCTCTCTGTCCAAGGACATTTCCTACCGGGTCTTTGCAGGGAATTCAGAGCCATGGGTCATGGTAGCTGCAGGGTAAATGCGAGCGTCCAAAATAATTACAGCAAGATCAGGGAAATTCTGAATATTTCATGACTTGCTACGAGCTGAACAAATGAAAAAGGCAAACTGGACCTCACAGCTACACACCTGTGCAGTTGGGGAAGGCACAACCTGCTGTGACACAGAATTCCCATCATCTAAATATTTATTAATATGGGCTGGAGGAGAAATTGGAAGGGAAGAGGTGTGAACCTGTCCTCACGCCAGGATCCGTCCCAGACATTGAGTGTTTGGGTTTCATAACAGACAATAACAAGCGTGGGGAGGAACAATCACGATTCATGTGGGGAAGGTGCAAAAATGTAGAAAAATAACTAAAATATCCGTGTTGGTGGCAATAGCAATGCCAATGCACAACAGAAGACACGAAGCTGAGGGCACCTGGGAGTCCCAGGTGTGCCAACTGTGGCTGCAAACCTTGTGCTCAAGCCCTTTTCACTTCGTGGTCATGAGGATTTGATGATTTCTGCTGGTTTGGGGTCCTTTTGCAGCCTGGCACTGAAGCAGATGCTTCAACACAATCCAGTGTGCTCCTGAGTAAATCCTACCATTAACAGAGCCTTTATTTCACCAGACACCTCCCTAGATCACGACCAATTAATTTGGTGAAAAGCCCATTCATTTCCAAAATCAGCAGCTAAGGCGCCTCGACAGAAAAATAAGAATGTGGGCAATGAACTAAACACAATGCAGAACATTCTGCAAACCAAAAATCAAGTGATTCTGGAGCCTGTTTCGCTGTAACAAAACACTTAATGTTTTAGCAGTAATGGCACTCTGAAGCTCAGAATTTCTTTCCAATTCAGACCACTCTGGCCAGCACAAGGCCAGAGCATTCCACAGCTCAGTGAGATCAGAATCCCAGGAAAAGGAGGTGCTGAATGAATATTCAGCTCCATCTCCCGCTCCTGACTCTGATCTCTGCTCACTTTCTTGAAGTCTGCTTTTAATTAATAAGAATTGTTGATTAATATTCAGCCTGAAATTTCGTTGTGCCTTCCCTCTTCCCTTTTTGGAGGCAGCTGAATATTCACTGCCCTCCTTGAATTTGCATTAATCCAGCAAAAGTTTTCCTCATGAAATGAGGCTGGATGTGGGCTGGGAGTGGCAGGGAGTGGAGCTTTCACAGGAATTCGGGCATCCTTTTTTTTTCTTGGAGCTCTTAGACCCTCCTGAATCTCTCTCCCATGGCAAACAGATTGTGGCAATCCCTACCAGGAGGTGAAGGAAGGAGGCTGGAAGGGTTTCCACAGTGAGAGTCCATGGTGGAAGGGAAATCCCTGAGTTTCCACCACAGCGGATCTCCTGGGGCTGGTCATGGCCAGGTAGCTCCAGTGTTGGGTGAGCAAAATCAAAGATCCTCACCCTTGAGTTCGCTTGGACCTCCTGAGAGAGGAAAGACCCTCAGTAAAACAAGAACCTCTCAGGAGTTTGGTGTTTTGGTGGGCAGGAGATGAGGGACGAGGTGTTGGGACACGGTCTAAGCCAAATCCCCCTGTGAGAGGAGGAGAAACCTGAGTCAGGACTGCCTGGGGAGGGTCATGGTGGCAAACAGGAACATCTTTTTCTCCAGGAAAGGAATTCACGTGGGGCCTCCATTACCTGAAATCACCGATTCCAACGGGACTGCTTCCAGCTTGGCTTCCTGTCCAAACCAGGGCCAGGAACAGCTGAGGAACCCTGCGGCGGATAATTATCAAATCAAGCGCCGCAGGAAAATGTTCTCTTGGAGCTGCTTCAATTGTTGGGAGCTGGCTTGAGCTCTGCGAGATAACAGAGCGCGACCCAGAAACGCCTCCCGTGTGTGTCAGGTGGAGCTTACATAAGCTCCCCAAGGTAGTTCAGAAATCAAAAATAAAATAAAATAATGGGCACACAAGGTGCATGGGAAGCACGGGCATCCCGTGGAATGTGAGCTGCTGGGCACTGGAAGTCACTGGGGTTGCCCTGACTGCCAGTTTGATCCCAGTTGCAGGAGCTGGGAGGTGAATGTCCCCATTCCTTTCCCACTCCTGAACCTCTCCGCTCCCTGCTGCCCCACGCCAGGTGCTTTACGTGGGAATTGTTCTCGGGATCGTTTTCCTGGGAAGCTTTCCTCTTGTCCGCGCCGATAAACACGCGCCATCTGCCAGCGTGGTGATGAGTCAGTGGGGGAGAATGGGCTCAGCTGGGGCCCGCACGGCTCCACCTGGGAACGTGCGATCCCAGGAGGGGGAGCGGGCTCCGGCTGCCTGGAATGCTGGCATTCCCAGCAGGAAGCGATAACAGGCTGTATTGACAGCCCGCCTCGTGGGACGCGATTCGCTGCTCCTCCCGCTTCTGTAAGCCTGGCTAAGCGCTCAGTAAAGCTGTGTGTTCAGCTCAGGGCCTGTCAATATTTGGGCCGTCCTAGCGCCAGTTCGGGGTCGATAACCGCGGGCTCCCGGGCGGCACAAAGCCCTGGAGCCGAGGGAGAAGGATGGGTCTGTGCAGCACCAGCTCTGCCGGGGCTGAGCAGGGTAATGCAGGTCACAGAGAGGCAAATCCTCCTCCTCCTTGCAGCACCACGCTGCCAGCAGCGTTGGGAAAGACCTCCGAGCGCGTCGAACCCCATCTTGGCTCAATAACGCCGTGCTCACCGAAGGTGTCACACACGATATCATCAACCGGGATCCGAACACTTCCAAGGATGCTGACCCCACCCCAGGCAGCTGTTCCGAGATTCACCCGCTCTTTTGAGAAGGAAAATTTTCCTGACAACCAACCTGAACCTCTCTGGTACAACCTGAGGCCATTTCCCGTCTGTTACCTGGGGGAAGACCCCAAATCCCCCCTGGCCACACCTCCCTGTTGTAGCAGAGAGCAAGGAAAAAAAACCAAACAAAACAAAAACAAAAACGTGAAGAGTTTCACTTTTTCCTTTTGGATGGACCCAAAATTCCCGTTTTCTGGTTCAGTCAGCAAAGCTGAGCATCAATTATTCAGCGTTGCACAGCAGGGTGGGTGAGGGAAGCTGAGCTGGGGTGGGAGGCCGGCGAGCTCTTGGGCTCAGAAGGTGGCACTGGAAATGAAAAGGATCCAGCTCTGGAGCAGACCCCACAGAGCTGCAGCAATGGGATTACTTATGGGGTTTATCTATGGGATCATTCCCCACTGCTCCTCTCGCAGTCTGAAATTGATGAGGGAGGTGTTGGGACAGCTCTAAACCAGTATCTGAGCAATTATCTGGCTCTGATTGGCCAAGAGAACCAAGGCAGAGTCGTGTTCTACAGGGAAAGGAGGTTGGAAAAGAGTGATTTTTTTTTTCCTTGCAGAAGTTGAGTTTTTCTCCAGGAAAAATCAGAGAGGAAAAGGGAAAAAAAAAAGAAAAAAAAGAAAAAAAAAAATTCAGAAATACTTTTTTTCTCTCTCTCTCTTTTTTTTTTTTTTTTTTTTAAATTTCTGATTTCTTTTGCTGGTTGAAAATCCAATTTCCCCTCCACGCAAAGCTGCTTGGATAAATGTCTGGGAATCTGCCTGTGTGACACCTTTCCCTGTCACCACCTATCATTTACATTCCAGCTTTGCAATCTGGAAGTTTCATCAGAGACTCCGAGCACGGCATTCCATCCCCCTCACTCCAGCCGAGGAGTGGCTTGGGGGATCCACACTCAAAGCGAGAATGAGTCATGAGTTTTATTTATCAGATGGTTTGGAGTATTGTAGGGGAACAGAAATGCAATTACTGGTAAAAAAGAAGCCATCCTCGACAGAAAAAAAGTCCCAGTCATTGGAAAATAAGCAGTATGAACAGTTAAAAAAAAATAAATTAATGTCTAAATTGTCAAGAAGCCCCATTTTGGTATCTCCGGCTGGGTAAGTCAGTTTTTTGTTTGTTTGTTTGTTTGTTTTCCCTAATTCAGTGTTTTGAGAAGTCAAGAGGATTTTAGATCTCTTAGTTAAAATTATGTATTCTGAGTCAACAAACAAACAAAGCCATCAAATCCCAGAATGGTTTCAGTTGGAAGGGACCTTAAAACTCTTTTTTTTTTGCAGGGACACCTTTCACTATCCCAACCTCTCAGCCAGGTGTGGCCTGCAGGAATTGTCCAGCCCAGGAGAAGAACACAACTCCTGTTTTCAGGCCCCTGAGGGGGAATATCTCTTGTCCAGGGCAATTTTCCTCTGCTATCAGCACTAATCCTGTTAATAGAAATGGCATCAATAAACCCAGCTCTCCTTTTGATGTCTTCCTCCCTAATCTTCATGGTGGATTACTGCACTAGGTCACCTTGCATCCTCCCTTCTCCCCGTTGGAGCATCCTCCTTTGAAATCCCTAATTATCTCTCCGAGGTAATTGCCAAAATCATTTTGCAGTCCTGGAGAGATCTTCAAAACCTGCTTGTTTATGAAAGCAAACGATTCAGGTTAATCAAATATTGTGAGATTTCCACTCTGCCTGCCTGGGTGTTTGCGCATTTAAATCTGCCTGGAAATCCACCCTCGCTGCAGGAGAGGCACAGGCAGGAGGGAGCTCTGCAAGGCTCATTTCCAGGGAAAAACCCTCATGGATGGATCCCAGGGATGCAGGGAGGTTTGCTGGTGATGATTTGGGTTTTAACTTCTTTTTTTCCCCTTTTTTTTTAATATTCCCCATACTCTTTACACGTATATTTGTAGCTTTGCAACATCGTGTTGTAACTTAGCTTCAATATTTTCCCGGGCAGACAGGCAAAACAGATTCCAGGATCACTCTCTCTTGGCTCTCCTTAGGAACCAAAGCTGAAAGCTTTGGAAAAATCCATAGATTTTTAGAAACAGGGCCTGGATCTCTTCTGAAAGGGGGGAGAATCTGGAAAGCCCCAGAACCCAGCCCATTCCATGATGGTTCCACGACAAATTGGACAAATCCAGATCCCACATTTAGCAGTAAAAATCAAATGTCTCTTCAGATTTTGAAAAAGATCTGTGATCAGAGTGGGGAGTTTTTTGTTGTTTGTTCAGAGTTGCTTTTTGTTTTGGTTTTTTTTTTTTAATTTCTAAATGGCATTTGTTTCAAAATTTCACTTACAGCCTACAAGAGAAATCTTCAAAGATTGACGGCAAAATGTAAACACTGCAAGATCTGTCCCAAATTTCTGTTATCAGAGTGCGTGCTTTTAAATATCTTTTTTTTTTTTTTTTTCCCTTCTCTTTTTCAGAAAGGAAAAACAAGACATCAAAATATCAGCATTTCTCATCTAAACTCCACTCCCAGCTTCAGTTTTCTGTCTCTCTCTCTCTTTGAAAGCAGCCAAAAGTGCGAGAAATGAGCTCTGAGAGGGGGTTTGTGGCTGGGCCAGTCAGTCCCGGGAAGAGCAGCAATTCCATCCTGCCTGGCCCACGGACAGGAATTCATACAAATCCTCAGCAGCCCTGGAAGCTCTTCTCTAATTAAGATGCCGTCATATAAACTCTGTTTTTATAAGGCCTATAAAATTCATCCAGGGGAGTGGACCTGGCACCCCCATGGGACCAATCTGCCGCCGTTTGTTTATTATATATATTTTTTTTATCGATTTGTCAAAAAAAGTAATAGACATCGTGTTCTTCCCCTGCCATGCTGCTGCTTTATAATTGAAGGAGGCCCTTCTCCTCCAAACCCCTGTTTGCAAGCAATTAGATGTTGCTTTAAAAAAAACAAACAAAAAAAACACGCAGGGCAAAATTGATTTTCCGCGTCTCTCGTGAGCAATGAAATGCAAGTTTCAATAAAAGGCCGGCTCTGAGATTTCCCAGCTCCAATGTTTCCTCTGCCTTTAAGTAAGAGCAGTTTGGGGCTGGGGGGTGAGTGGGATGCTGCAAACAGCTCGGGAGTTCCGTGTCTCCCTTATCTTTTCAGCCTTCTGATGTTTCGCATTTTTGCAGTGGAGTTTTCTCTCAAATTGTAACATAAACACAGGGATTGATTTCACATTCCTCTCTGGGGAGGGACAACTGATGGACTTCTAGTGTGGCCAGTGGGGTGGAGAGGTGGCAACCTCCTTCTCCAACCCCTGCTCATTGTCCAGGATCTATATAAATCGAGGTCGAGAAATAAACGTGCTTTTTTGCTTTGACTGTGTGAGTGTCATATTTTCATGTCCATCAAGCGATGGTTCAGCAAACCACAGTGGTGGTGTTGAGCCCATTGATTCCTCCCCGCGAGGTGCAGCGTTATTTCCTGCTGCTTTCCAACCCTGCATTTTCCAGGCTCCCCCAGCCACTCAGCTTTATTAACAAATAAAAAGTTTCGGTCCCGATGGCTGGAGAGAGAAGGCAAGGTGCACAAATTGAGCAGCTACACAGCAAACCCACAAACATTTTGAGATTTCGTGGGTTTTGGAGAGCAGCTGTTTGGTGTTGTAATTGTGGGTTAAGCCATAACAGAAAGATGTAATAATTTTGTGCTGTTCCTTCGTTTTTCCAGCTCTGGCTTTCTCCCCACAGGCTGGGCTGCCAAATCCACAGCACAAAGTCCAGACTGGAGTTTGCCACTGAATTTCCAAGGGATGGAGGGTCAGGAGCGATTTGACTCCTCCTGTGCCACTCATTGGGAACTGAAGCTGTGCCCACCCAGGGTTGTCACAGACTCCTGGAATGGTTTGGGTTGGGAGGGACCTTAAATCCCACCCAGTGCCACCCCTGCCATGGCAGGGACACCTCCCACTGCCCCAGGCTGCTCCAAGCCCCATCCAGCCTGGCCTTGGGCATTCCAGGGATGCTCTGAGCACCCTGTGCCAGGTCCTGCCCACCCTCCCAGCCAGGAATTCCTTCCCAATCCAGCCCGTCCAATGCTCCCTGCCATCAGCAGGGGTCATTCCAAGGTGCCTCTCCTCCACACCGAGGCTCAGGTTTATCCTCCATGCCAACTCACGGCTTTTCCCCACCCTTCACTCGGATGCCCTTTACCTCGTGGTTTTCCTGCCCTGTCCCAGTGCTCCCAGCAGCACAGATGCTTCCTGCTGCCAGGGGGAAGCAAATCAGAGCTTGTCCTGTCTCATATGTCAGCGAGAGGCGTCAGGGGAGCCCTCGCTCCCAGCACACACACAGGGCCATATGTTTGTCTCCATAGCCAGAGCAGCAGCAAAATGCTGTTTAATTCCTGTGGTTCTGTGCCTCGGCACCCCCGGATTATCCTCTGTGCTCTGTGCTCCCCGTCACTGCTGTCCCGAGGAGCTCCCAGACCAAGGAGGGCAGAGCCGGAGTGAGGGGAAAGAGCAAATCAGCACCAAACCCTGTGCGGGTTAAACACAAACCACAAACCACAAATCACACAAACCACAAACCACACAAACCACACAAACCACAAACCACAAACCACACAAACCACAAACCACACAAACCACACAAACCACAAACCACACAAACCACAAACCACACAAACCACACAAACCACAAACCACACAAACCACAAACCACAAACCACAAACCACACAAACCACAAACCACAAATCACACAAACCACAAACCACACAAACCACAAACCACACAAACCCCGTAGGGCTGGACTCAGGGTCCACCTGAGCAAGGTCAAGGGGCTCTCCGGGGAATCAGAGGATGGAACCACAGGATCCTTGAGGCTGGGAAAAGCTCCAGGATCATCCAAATCAACCTGGGACTGAACCCCAGCCCAGAGCTCTGAGTGCCACCTCCAGGAATTCCCTGGGCACCTCCAGGGATGGGCGCTCCAAACCTCCCTGGGCCTTTCCAATCCCTGAGCTCCCTTTCCGTGGAGAAATTTTCCCAATAACCAATCTAAACCTCGCCTGGCTCAGCCTGAGGCTGTTCCCTCTCCTCCTGTTCCCTGGGAGAAGATCCCAAATTCCCCCCGGCTGCCCGCTCTGTCAGGAGTTGTGCAGAGCCACGAGGTTCCCTCTGAGCTTCTTTTTCTGCGGAAAATAAGAATATTTGAGAACAAACGTGATCCCTGCCCGTGCCCAGGCAGCTCGGCTTCCTCTGCACTGCATTTCCCCTCTCCTGCCTCCAGCTCCGCGCTGCAGCTCTGCTCAGCCTGGGGTGCACCACACCCTGCGCCTCCCTCAGCCTCATCTCCTTTATCTTTCCCTGCTTCCCCAACCCGCGCCTGGAACCCGACACCACTCCCTGCTCTTCCCGGCTTTACCCCAGACCGGCTCTGCCCCAGGAAGGCTTTTCCACAAGGAAAACCTTTGGGGTTTATGGATTCCCTGTGCGGTTACAAACTGCACACCTCCGCGTGAAAAACCTCTTAAAACCTTTCCTGTGCTGCTTTAAGGAGTGGGACGGAATTCCCAGAGAAGCTGCGGCTGCTCCTGGATTCCTGGAATGTCCAAGGTTGGGTTGGACAGGGCTCAGAGCAGCCTGGGACAGTGGGAGATGCCACTGCCATGGCAGGAGGTTGGAACTGGATGAGCTTTAAGGTCCTTTCCAACCCCAACCATTCCATGATTCTGTGATTAACAGCAGAAATTCCTCTTCCTGCAGCCTCAATTCAGAATCCCGAAAACCTCCCGAAGTTTCCGAAAATCTGTTTTCAAAATCCTGAAAATAAACCGGATTTCAGGCACTGCATCCCATTTTCCAGAAGACAATGAGCTACGAACTCCACCGAGAGCCCACAGCGCTCCGGCAGCACCCCTTTATCCGGGATCACATCCTCTGCCAGGAATCCTCCGTGCTCCACCGGGTGCGTTCCCAAAGCTTTGACTCGATCTGCATTAAAAAAGAGCTGGGAGGCTTTGGGACACCCGCGGCTGCCCGGGGCCGTGCACATCCTCATCCCCTGTTGGAGTCCAGGGCATTCCTTTGGTTGCCCTGGAGGGTCAGGGATCTCGGCAGGGGGGTCTGGGACCCCAGCCCAGAGCCCAGAGCTCAGAGAGACACTGGCTTTGATCTCAGTCCATGGGAGAGGCTTCTTGCACTGCAGGAAGCATTGCAGGCCACAAGAGTGTGAAAAATGGTCGTTTAGTATATCACAGGGTGGAAAACCAGTGAGTTTGGGATTCTTGGCATTGAAGTGAATGGGGCAAAATGGAGAATTTGGGGCGTTGTCTCTTTCTCCTTCCTTCTTGTTCCCTCACTCCATTTCTGCAGTGACGCTGGCACAAAGTATTTAGTGAGGATTGGGTCAGAGTAAAGATGACCTTTTTAGTAATAGTGATAGACATTGGTAAGAAATAGTAAATAAGAAATACGTAGCAATTAGTATAAAAGATAAGGACAGCCCAGAGACAGGGGGAGTCACCAGATGTCCGAGCTGCGGCAAACACCTTTTGGACACTGAGAAAATTGTAAGATAAGAACTAATAAACGAAGCATGTAACCTTGAAGACTCCGTCTTTTCCTGCGTTTGGCACAGAGCTTTGCAGAGGGCCAGAACTCTAAAACCACCTGAATGCCGGGGAATTTAAGCTCCAGGGAAAAGGAGCCCCCGACAATCCCCTGAACGGGGGATGGCTCCAGCGGCTCCCACACATCCTCTCACGGAACAAACGAAGCAAACACCCCTCCAAAATACCCTCCGAAAAGGAAATATTGCCGTGCGAAACCGCGACGCTCGGGCCGCTGCTTCTGGCCGGGATTCTGGCTCTGTGCAATCACACTTTATTGTTTTCTAATGAAATGCATGATCGAGTTAAATGAACATGAATGGAAAGCAGCAGCGCTGCCGACGAGAAGGCAGGAGGGATCTATAATTAATGCGATCATCGGGAAAAAAAAAAAAAATAAAGCTGTGTGATGTCATTCCATCAATTATCAGCCTCTAATAATTCTGTCACCGAGTAAATGAAAGCGTTTTATCAATTAGTGCCAATCGTTTCCCCATAAAGAGGGCTGAGAGCTGCTGAAAACCAAATCATAACTGCAGCCATGGAATGAAAGGGAAGGAAATAAACACGGGATGAGTGTGGAGACAGCAGTGACCCTCCCTGGCTGGGGAGTCCCTGGAGCAGCTCCGTCAGAGGGGAGCATCAGGAAGAGTATTCCTGGAACATCTGGGGTGATCTCACCCCTCTGCCCAGCCCTGGGGCACATCTGGAGTGATCTCACCCCTCTGCCCAGCCCCAGGAGCACATCTGGAGTGATCTCACCCCTCTGCCCAGCCCTGGGGCACATCTGGGCTGCTGTGTCCAGCTCTGACCTCTGCAGTGAGCAGGGACAGGAGCCAGGGAACGGCTGGAGCAGTGTCAGGGCAGGGTTCAGGTGGATTTTAGGGAAAGGTTCTTCCCCCAGAGGCTCCCCAGGGAATGGGCACGGCCCCAGAGCTCCAGGAGAGCTTGGGCAGCGCTCCAGAGATGCCAGGGTGGGGTTTTGGGGTGTCTGTGCAGGGCCAGGGGTTGGATCGATGATCCTGTGGGTCCCCCCCGGCTCAGGACGCTCTGTGACTCTGAGATTCTGTGGCTCTGTGCCCCAGAGCAGCCCGGAGCCAAGGAGAGCCGCGTGAAGCTGCTGCTGCCCCTCGGAGCCCTGGGTGGAGATGTTTGTGAGCACTCAGCAGGAAGCTGCCTCTTCAGGGGGATTTTCTTTGCTCCTCTCAGGATGGGAGGCTGGGATTTGACTACATTATCTCCTAACTTAAAGTTCAGGCCATCTGGCATCCCAGTGTGCAAACAGCCTTGTAAATTAAGGGGGGAAAAAAATATGGGCCTGATTCCCTTGTGGCTGCAGGCTGTTAAATAGCTGGAGATGTCCAGGATGCACTCGAAAAGAGACAAAGTCGGCTCTCAGCATCCCCAGCAGGCAGGGCAGCATTCCAGGATCAAGGAAATCCTGGGGCTGGGACTGACCTTGCTCCTTCCTGGCACGTTTTCCTTCGCTGCCTTACCCATGGAATTCTGATCCTCCTCCCGCTGGACGCAGCCACGGGCTCGGCCAGCATTTTGCAGACCTGACCCTCGGGGTTTGACGCCATCCCTTTGTCAGAATTCCCAGCAGGTTCCCAGTTTTCCTTAGCCCAGGAGCTGATTTTGCTCTGCGCTGAACCCACAAAACTTCTCCCACTTGGTTTTTCTTTAACCAGCCTGGAAAACCTTCTCCTCAAGCGCTTTTAAATTATCACCCTCTCACTCCTTTTTTCGAAAGCCTCCCTGGTATATTTGGTGCGTTTCTCACAAGGCTCCCATTTTATTTAAGGCCATTAGCAGTTTCAAAAGTTATATAAAGATGAAAGATCCTCCCATGTTTTAATGAACCTCAAAAATGAGCCTTAGAACAATTTGATTAGAAAGCTCTCAAAACGTCAAGCGCTCCCCGGGGACTGAGACGTAACGAAGGTAATAATTAGCGAGAACAAATTTTAAAATTACCTACTCCATAAATATATGTTTTACTCTGGGTGCTTGGAGCCAGGGCCAAGTAGGTAAAGGTGTGGAGAAGTGGAGCGAGGCTAAGAACATGCAAAGACATGAAAGTACAGATGCCTCGCCTCCACGAGAAAAATAAAATGGGGAGGGAAGAGAGAGACAAGGAGGACTCTGTGCCAGCCAAGGTGGGGCTGGGAGGAGAGGAGCCTCCAGCCTGAGCAGGTGCTGGGGGTGCAAACAGAGGTGGCATCCCCAGGATAAACACGAGGGCAGGAGCTGCTCGTGGATTTTGCGTGGTTTTGTCCTGTGGTCTGCAGCCAGGTGCTCCTGACACAGGAATTTCTGGGCATTTTGAGCCCCCAGAAACGGGAAGATGCAGGGGGATCACCCTCAGAGCTGCAGGACGGAGAGAGAAACTCCTGCAGGCTTGGTTCTGTTGGTATTTAAATCCCAAAGATCCGATGCTGCAAGTCCTGAACTCGCACAGGACGCAGCTGCTGTGAACAAGCCTTGCTGCACAAGTGGGTGGAATTTTTTCCTGCCCTCCTGACGGAGGTGCAGCTGGGGAGGCTGAGCAGGTAGGATAGATCTAAAGAAAGCCCCTCTGGTTACCAAAGGAGGGATTTCTGGGGTTTATTTTTGTTCACGGAGCAAGGCAGATCACTGCGCTGGTTTCCAGCCTGGCTCAGGACTGGATTTAGATTTGTACCCTGGCTTTACCCACAGCCAGGACCAAGCCAGGCTCACACAAAGCTTCCCCAGCCTTGCCACAAACTGGTGGGACTCCTTTTCTCCTCAGACCTCACGGCTTTCGTACTCTGGCAGCCAGGCACCCCCTGCCTCCCACACACTGGAGCGCTCCGGGTCCCAGGCGTGCAGAGCACAGCAGAACCTCGTGGATTTGCTGGAAACGTTCCCTGGTTCCAACATTCCCAATCCACACAGCCCCAGGGGTGCCCAGAAATGCGAGGATTGCATTAGAGCCTCCAGATTACCTAAGAGACATAAATCCACGCAGACGTGAGGTAGAAATGAGAGTTTGGTCTCAAATAAATGGAGGATTTTTAAGTGCCTTGAAAAGAGCCCGTGTCAGGAAGTAAGAGAAAGAGCTAATACCGAGTTTAAAATTCAGTAACATTGCCTTTTGCAAGGATAGATTACCTCCAGACACAGTGAAAATAATGAAACCTTGCTAACACCTTCCTCGACGGAGCCGACAGAGCGACAGGCGTAGAATTAGTGTAAGAATTTACCAAAATTGTCCCACATCAATTCTAGCTTTGGACGGGTCCAACACAGAATTATCACCCCTCATTCTTTGCCTTATTCCTGATTTTGCACATTTCTCTGTTATCTTTGTTTCCTTGGGCATTTCCCGCCCTGCAGGAGCTGCTCCCTTGTGAAGCACAACGCACAGAAATCTGCCCGTATAAAATGTGATTATGATTACATTAACAATTCCCTTCTGCCACGCACGAAGTCGGGAGGAACTGTCCTTAGAAAGTCAGAATTTTTTCCCTCCCTGTCAGCATCTGGAGAGAAGGAGAGGAGAAACATCAGCAGGGGAGAGCCACAGCACTGCCGAGCCTCGGACACCAACAGCAGAGGAGTTCCCAGGAATTAAAGAGAAGTTTGTGCCGCCCTAGGACTGGCTGGAAGTTGAGCCTGACTTTCGGTGTTCTCAGAGCCTCCCGGGCTGTGAGATCCCAGCAGAGGAGGAGCCACTGCTGCTGCCGGGGGAATTTCCCTTTGGTGGCTCTGAATTCTCCGTCCCCGTCCCCACGGAGCTACTGCACACACACACACACAGATTTGTGAGGGAAGGGAAAAGGGGAGAGCTCAGCTC
>NC_053467.1:1149200-1165195 GCF_015227805.2 Hirundo rustica | reverse complement strand
CACACACACACACAGAAATTTGTGAGGGAAGGGAAAAGGGGAGAGCTCAGCTCCAGTGCCAGGAGACCAGAACCAGGCATTGTTTCAAAAATAGGCTGATCCTTTTTTGACGTGAAAAAGGCTCCGTCTTGGGTTGTGCATAAAATTATCTTGGATTTTTTTTTTTTTTCCCGCTACGTCTCCTCCTCGTCAGAAAAAAAAAAAAAAAATATATATATATTAAAAAATCTCACCCCGGGCTATTTTGAAGCTCCGGCGTGTTCCTCTTCATTCATATATTTCAGTGTACTACAGGAACATTTGCACTTCTGAAATCTGCTGGCTGGAACGTGTGAACTGCTCCCGGCTGAAAGGGAAGCCTGAATTTCCCCGCATCCTTTCCACTCGTCCTGTTTGGGGGTGAAGTGGTAAAGGAGAACGCCCCAGGCGCTCCCGGAACTGAGGAAACATCTCAGGAACGAGCAGAGGGTGTGAAAAAAATCACAGCGTCATTTAGGCTGGAAAAGACCTCCAGGAGCATCGAGCCCAGGCTGGCAGCGGGACTCCTTCAATTGGGGATTTGCAGACGAGGAGGAAGATGGAAAAACTCTCGGAGCACCACAAGGAGCAGCCTGGGAGGGCGCCGGGGACTTGAGTGGGAGACAAAACTGAGGAAGGGAAGCTGGGAGAGCTTTGGTGAGGAGACAGGAGTGAGAGGGAGGAGGGAGCCGTGAGATCAGAGATGCCAGGGACCAAAGTTTTCTCCCTGCCGCTGGAGAGCTCGGCCAGCTCCCACCAGCCCTCTGTTTTCTCCACCTACTGCATTAAAAACCCTTCTTTAAAGTGATAAAATAGAGTTTTATCATTTTTTTTTTAGTGAGAAAGTACAGGACTATTTCTGTTCCAGTAACCACGGTCTGGGATGAGTAGTGCTGCAAAGAGATTGCACAGATTTTAATCCATGTAATCATCCTTAACCTTTCCTGCCTGGCAAATTGGTTCATTTCCTTTCATTCATGTATCTCAATTGATTTGATGTAAATATATACTTTTCTTGGCATCTTTACAGGCTTTTTTTTTTTTTTTTTTTTTTTTTTTTTTTTCCCCTCAGTTTAGAGCCAAAAGCAGCAATTAAAGGATGATAAAGCCATTGCTAAGTGGATCACGTGGTGGTTTTCCTTTAGAAAGGAAAAGTGTTGCCACTTTGTGATTCAGGAGACTTCAGCCACAATAACTCTGAGAGTGAATTTAATGTTTTGTAAGCTGCTGGTATTAAATTTCCTGAATCTCCTGCTAAATCCCGGGCGTTCCAGCTCCAGGGGAGGGAGGAGTGGGAATGGAAGGGAAAGCAAGCTCAGGGCTGTGCTGGGAGCAGGGACAGTCCCTGGGAGTGACAGAGCATCGGGAGGAGCAGCACTTCCAGTAAGAAAGAATTTGGGGACCATCCTGGTTTCCAGTAGCAGCCCCCAGGGGATGGAGTGATTTAAAAACTGCTTTGGCTCGGGAAGGGAAAAGCCAGAAGAGGAAATCATGGGGAAATCAGTCCCTGGGTTTGGAAAATGGGAGAGGGTGAGTGACAATTTTGGGTCCATTTTGTGCCCATTTTGTGCCCATTTTGTGCCCATTTTGTGACCATTCTTATCCCACCTTGGGTGCAGCCCTGGCCAGGCTCTTGTCCCGCCCAAGGTGGATCCTTAAAGGCCTTTTAATAAATATCTACTTTATTCTCTGGCTCTGTCCAGGCTCTGTTCCAGCTCAGCCTGCCCAAGGCATCAGCAGAGGGGGGAGTGCAGAGGGATCATTCACACTTCATCAGAGACAGGAGTGAGAGCACACCCAAGGCAGCTGCAGCCAGCTCGGGGCCTTGGAACCCTGGGCACTGAGAATTCCAGACTTTCTGTGCTGACCCCCGAGCAAACACTGCATCCGACCGGAGGCCGTGGAACAGCTCCCAAAATTAAACAACAGCGCCGGGATCGTGGATGTGGAGTTTGGATAGAAGTGTGTGACACCACAGGGTGGAAAACTCAAGAGTTTAAGGGTTTAGAATACAGTAATATATACATAAAGCAAGATAGAAGCTGTAAGATGTAGGCTAAGTTCTTCTTTTTCACCTTCTTCTTCATGGGTTTGGGTGGGATTTCGTAATTAGATAGAAAAATCCGTGTTGCGGACCACGGGTAGTTAGTTACTAAGTTGAAAGTGGAAGTAATTTAGGTGTCATTTCGTAATTAGACAGTTTGTGCTTAAAGACCTTGTAAAGAGTTAGAGACAGAGCCGTTTTTCACTTTGTTAGCTGGAACTCAGAGCTGGCAGGATCAGGGGCTCTGAAATGCTGAATGGCAGAGGGGGGAGCGCAGGCAGATCATTCACACCTCGGCAAAGGCAGCGTGAGAGGGCACCGAGGCAGGGACGGCCGCAGCCAGCCTGGAGAGCACACGGAGTTCACAGAATCCACAGAATTCACAGAATTCACAGAATCCACAGAATCCACAGATTTCACAGAATCCACAAAATTCACAGAATCCACAGAATTCACACAATCACAGAATCACCAGGTTGGAAGAGATCTCCAAGATCACTGAGTCCAACCCAGCCCCAACACCTCAACTAAACCCTGGCACCCTGTGCCACATCCAGGCTTTGTTTAAACACATCCAGGGATGGTGACTCCCCCACCTCCCCGGGCAGATCATTCCAGGACTTTATCACTCTTTCCATGAAAATCTTTTTCCTAATGTCCAACCTGTATTTCCCTTGAGGCTGTGTCCTCTCCTTCTGTCACTGCTGCCTGGAGAAAGAGAGAATGCACAAGGAAACGTTTTCTCAAGCAGTGCCTGATTAAACTGTGAAACCCACTGCCATGGAAAAGTATAAAGAAAAAAATAAAGAAAAAAATCAAGAAAAGTAAAAGAACTGCGGGGAATGGAAAAGCAGATCAGACAGGGGAGAGAGTCCAGGTGCAATGGCAGGTGTAGGAATCTCTCAATGCCTTGTGAGAGGGGAGGCAGGAGTGAGGAGATGGGAAAGAGAATTCTGTGCTTTAAGAGCCTTTTTTTCCTGTGTCTCTCCAGTCCCAGAGGAGCTGTGGGGTGGGAAGGGACTGGATGGGTCCATGGGAGTTTCCTGACCACGGCAAAGGAGGGCCAGCAGGAAGCGGGGCATCCAGGGAGCTCCCAAAAAGGGAAAGGCTGTCTGCAACGCCTCAGGAAATCCAGGTCTCTGGGTGGGTGGTTTGTGCTGACAGCAACAGATCTAAATTTGATGATAATCTCTATAAAGAAATCACAGACCTAAAATTACCTTCTGTTCACATTCTGGCATGGTTTTGATCCACGCTGCAGTGGGGAGAGTCACCTACAGGGAGCTCGGAGGAATAGGAATGTGCTGACTGTGCCTCGACACCCATTTGTGGGTTGAGTAGAGGCTTTTAGAGCTGAAAGTCGCTGCTGAGAGGGAGCAGGGTCCCCTCCCCACAGCCCTCACCCCCCCTGCTCCCCGCAGGGACGCTCAGTGGCACGGGCAGGGGACAAAGTGACATTTAGAAAACGTTATCCATCCCAAGTTTTGGGTTGGTCACTAAGTCACCTCATCCAGGCATTGCTGGAGCAATAAAATCCTTCTGAGTGCTCCGGCCTCCTAACCAGGCTGGAATTGGGAAGGGCAAAATCCACTCAGTTACAGTGTGGGGAAGCCGAATGTTATTCCAGAAATGAGATTTTGGAAGGGCGCTGGGAGCAGTGGAGGGCGCTGATCCACGGGGACAGCACATCTTCCTCCAGCCGTGTCCCACATCCCTGTCCTTTGTCAAACAACACCTCAGCCCCACAAGATCTCTAGATCCCCTCCAGCCCCACAAGATCTCCAGATCCCCTCCAGACCCACAAATTCCCCAGATCAGCTCCAGCCCCAGAAGATCCCTGTTTCCCTTCCATCCACACAAACTCCCCACATCCCTTCCATCCACACAAGCTCCCCACATCCCTTCCAGCCACACAAGCTCCCCACATCCCTTCCATCCACACAAACTCCCCACATCCCCGCCAGCCCCACAAGCTCCCCACATCCCCTGCCCTTGGCTTCCACACGGAATCAGAGGGAGAACTCTGCTTTCCCAAGCGGGAGCTGCCGGATGACACACGGTGGGATGTTTGCAACAAACAACTCTCGCTC
The DNA here is from genome assembly GCF_015227805.2 of Hirundo rustica. NCBI lineage: Eukaryota > Metazoa > Chordata > Aves > Passeriformes > Hirundinidae > Hirundo > Hirundo rustica. The sequence goes on along the minus strand of NC_053467.1, from coordinate 1,161,043 downwards.
CTCAATATCTAAGCCACAACCACCTAATCAATCCTCAATAGCTAAGCCAGAACTACCTAATCAATGCCTTAAAGAGCTTAAAGAGCTCGTCAGGCCTGGGCTGTTGTGCTCGTTGTCCAGGTGTCGTTTGGGTGACAGCAATCTCGGAATGTGTATCAATTCCGTGAGACGCTCCACTAATGAACGTCTGCAGGCTGGAAAGGGAATCACAGAGCAGAGAGACAGACAAGTGGATCTTTAAAAGAGTCCCCAAAGTCATTAGCAGGCTCTGAGCACCAAAAGAGCCCTTGGATGGATGGGTAGAAGGAAATAGAAGGAAAAGCAGCAGGTAATGAGGGCCCGGCGTGATGGGCTGGGGAAACACGAGCAGCATCCCGTCCCTGGCCTGTCCCACGTTGGAAAGGTGGATTTGGGTTGATTTTGCAGATTGGTGCAGGTTCCCCGGGCTGGATTGGGACCCAGGGCTGGCAGTGCCCACCCTGAGGAGCAGCTTGGCCAGGGGTCACTCAGCTCTCTGCACACAGCAGCGACACAAAACAAATCCTGTTCCTGCTGCACACCAAGGACAGCTGGGACAAGTTTTCAGCCCCAAAAGCACAAACAGCGGTGGCTGGAGGGAGGAACAAGAAGGATGGGACCTCACAGCCTGGAGCTGCAATTGGACAATTCAACCCCAAAGTGCAAACGGACCAAAACTGATCCAAGTGTGAGACCTCGTGACCCTTTGTCCATTTTGTGCCCATTTTGGGTGCACCTTGGGTGCAGCCCTGGCCAGGCTCTTGTCCTGCCCAAGGTGTGTCCTAAAGGCCTTTCAATAAATATCTACTTTATTCTCCAGCTCTGTGCACTCTCTGTTCCAGCTCAGCCTTCCCCAGGCATCAGTTTTTGGCGACCCAGACAGAGTACAAATCCTCAATCCCCAGTTTAGGATTAAAAGAAAAGCCACATTCTGCTGTCCCATTACAGGAGCAGAGGGAAATTGCTTTGGTTACTGGGGCTGGACTGGGATCAATCCCTCCCTTCCCTTTCATCTCCCAGCTCCTGAAGATCAGGGTGTCTCATAGCAGTGATGCCACACAACGGAGCTGTGGAATTTTCCAGCCCTGCTCGGCAGCCCCTGGGGAGGGAATCCAGACAAACTGGATCACTCTGGGTTACTCCATGCCTGGGTTCTGCACTGGCTGTATGGGGAAAAAAAAAATAAAATATATATATATATAATAATAATAATAATAAAGGAAGAAAGCTGGGGGGAAAGGCCCAGAGGAGGTGGAGGTGGGGTTATGGAAAGCTTCCCGTGCTCACCAAGCTCAGCCCTTGCAGAGCCTCTAACCTAAATTAATAGATCCTCTGGGGTGTGCAGAACTGGGCTAATATTTTGCAAGAATAGCTCTCCCCTGCCTCTTGCCCTCCAGTATGATGAAGACAAAATGCCTTCATTATTGCAGCATTTAACAGTGTGCAGTGTTTATGAAGAGGCTGGAGGATGTGAAGGAATCCAAACCAATTACATTAATCTCCCAGCAAATAAAGCTGCAAATATTTACCTTCGCTACACTGCTTTATCTTATTGGACAAGCTCTGGAATTAATCTAAATCCAGTCCTTTAACCTTGCTGGATGGATTGTTCTCCCTGACATCGGGAGGTCACCCAGACTGTGCAGGTGGGCTCCACAGGCAGACCCCAGCTCATCCGGATATTGCATTTTGGGCACAGTTTGAGCCTCCTCCATCCCTTGCAGTGCTGGGAGAGAAGCTTTCCCTGCCTCCACGGGGCGGGTGGTGCTTCAGGAGGATGCTGCAGTGCAAGAGAAGTGCACAACAGCCCCTGCCACGGTTAACAAACGGCGCAGCGGTGTCAGGTTTTATGCAAGGCTGCTCCTGGGGTGATGTCAGCTCATCACCACAAAACCTTTCCTCACAGGAATCCAGCCAGCCAGCCCAAGCTCTCCCCGTGCCTCAGGCAAGTCCTGTGCCTCTCCACAATTCTGACACTTTGGGAAGCCAGACTTCCAAATTCCTGCTACAAATTCTCCACCATTCCGATATTTTGGGAAGCCAGGCTTCCAAATTCCCGTTACAAATTCTCCACCATTCCGACATTTTGGGAAGCTAGACTTCCAAATTCCTGTTACAAATTCTCCACAATTCCGACATTTTGGGAAGCTAGACTTCCAAATTCCTGTTACAAATTCTTCACCATTCTGATATTTTGGGAACCCAGACTTCCAAATTCCTGCTACAAATTCTTCACCATTCTGACATTTTGGGAAGCCAGACTACCAAATTCCTGCTACAAATTCTCCACAATTCCGACACTTTGGGAAGCCAGACTTCCAAATTCCTGTTACAAATTCTCCACCATTCCGACATTTTGGGAAGCCAGACTTCCATATTCCTGCTACAAATTCTTCACCATTCCGATATTTTGGGAAGCCAGACTTCCATATTCCTGCACTGAGTCCTGTGTGTGGAAAATGCAGCACAGCCCCTTTGCCCATCACAGTCCTGAGTGTGCAGCTGCCCTGGCTGTGATCCCAAACTCCCCAGATGTGCCCAGCTGCGTGCAGCAGTTCCTGGGATGGTCCTTCAGAGAATCACGGAGTCACGGAATGGTTTGGGTCAGGAGGGACTTTAAAGACATCGAATTCCAGCCCCTGCCGTGGCAGGGACACCTCCTGCTGTCCCAGGCTGCTCCAGGCTCCATCCAGCCCGGCCTTTGCTGCCAGGTCCTGGGGTACATTCTCAGGACAGCCTTTGAACGCTCTTGTCTGAAGTCCATGGGCACAAGCTGTTCTCAAAATTGTTACCTGAGTGTTCTGGAATCTCAGAGCTCCCCTCAGCTCAGCTCTGTGCAAGTCAGCCCCCAGAGAGCTTTTGAGTTATTTTGTGTAAACACTTTCAATCTCCAGATCTTGGCAATTGGTGCTTTATTTATTTAATGCCTCCTCCTTACACCTTGGAACAGCGTTTTGCTTACACAAGTCCCAAAGCAGAAGAGGGGAAAAATCATTCCAAAGGTGCCGTGTAACAGCTCTTTCCTGTCCATTTAGGGAATTTATAGTGGAACCAGACAGCTCTGCGTAGACAAATCCATTCCCTCAATAGTTTATATCCCATAATAGTTTCTTCCTCTCATAAATTTAACTTACATATGAGAAATCACACCAATTCTCCAAAAACCCCGTGAATTCATTGATGGCAGAAGAGTGATTCGAGCACAACAGGGAGAAGAGAAGAGAAGAGAAGAGAAGAGAAGAGAAGAGAAGAGAAGAGAAGAGAAGAGAAGAGAAGAGAAGAGAAGAGAAGAGAAGAGAAGAGAAGAGAAGAGAAGAGAAGAGAAGAGAAGAGAAGAGAAGAGAAGAGAAGAGAAGAGAAGAGAAGAGGACTCTCTGCCTTCCCTGATGTCTTTTTCTCTGCTCCTGGAAACACAAGCCAGGCACATTTAGGGTTCACACCCCACGTGACACGTGGACAGTTTTTATGGATCCTGCAAATTAGCAAATCTGCCAAGAGCCCCCAATTAGAAGTGCCCTTGATGAAGTCATGCTCCCCTAGCTCTAGCACCTTTGTAAATCCTCCCCCCTGAGATGAACACTAAGCTCTGTCACAAAGAGCTGGTCTCAACCTTGGTTTCCAAGGAGAACCAAGATAGGGTTGGGGTCCTGGACCCTGGTTCCCTGAATTTGATTCAGATTCGATTCCTCACCATCGTTTAAAAACTGTTCCTGCACTGGATTTCCTCTTCCCTGCAGAGGAAACAAATTTGATTCTCTTATCAAACAATATAAAACCCCCAAACAAGAGCTTTTCAAAAGTGTCTCCTTGGATTTTTTTTTTTTTTTTCCCCCATTCTTACCGGCTGGAAGAGGGAAATCAGCATTTGCTAAGGAGAAATTCCTGATTTATACTGGTGTGAGGATGATCCCCTTCCCTCTGCCAGAGAAAGAAATGCAGGTTCAGGGGAACCACGGCCCCACATCTGCCCCAGCTCATAATTCTCTGCTGATTTATGGGGGGTGCAGCTCAAAACTCGTCCTGCAGGGCAAAGCCACTTCTCTTCCCATGGCACACAGGGAAAACTTCATCCCTGAGTCTCTTCCAAGTCACCAAGAGGGAGCTCTGAGAGATGGAAAACCACTGGATTTATGGAGCTGAGGAGCAGGAAGGAAGAAATGCATCTGGAATTGAAAAATCCCTAGGAACTGTCTTTGCCAAATGCAGTGGAGCTGGGCTATTTGCAGCAGTTTGCAAGTGCCTGAATCTTTTATTTAAAAAAAAAAAAAAATGGCAGAATCAAAACCATTTTATTAACTCGTCTTCATTTTGCTGATCTGTTTAAGGCAAAGAAAAGCAAATAAGCGATTCCCTGCACTCCAGATGAAATGTTTCGTATCAAGGTCCTTCAGGGGAAGTCATTTGTATTTTCATTCAGAGCTCGCTCATTATGAAACATCTTTCAATTGTCATTTAAGGAAAAACACGGAATTTGCAATGAGACACATTGTTAAACACAGACCAAAAGTCTCCCAGCTGGAAGCGGGGAGCTGATTCCAGGCTGGAAGCCCAGCCCAGCTCTCAGCTCCTGCTGGAGCCCAGCTCTGCAGCCACAGCCCGGGAGATCCTGACAGGAACAGCTCCTGAGTGCAGGAGCCACGGCGCACACCTTGGGCTGGAAGGGGGATCCAGGAGGGGCTCAGTCCCACAGGGAATTGCACACGGAATGAGCCAGGCCTGGGCTGTGGATTCCTCCTCGTCTGATCTCATTCCAAGGCTCTGCAGGGACATTCTGCTGATTTTTTATTTTGCTGAACCCGAACATTTCCCATTGGTGTTCAGTCCAAAAAAGGCATTTTGGTGCCACACCCCCAGTGAGCTCCATATTCCCTGAGGAGGGACAGGACACAGGGAATAGCTTCAAACTTCCAGGGGGCAGGGATAGGTGGGATATTGGGGAGGAATTGTTCCCTGGGAGGGTGGGGAGGGACTGGAATGAAATTCCCAGAGCAGCTCTGGCTGCCCCTGGATCCCTGGCAGTGTCCCAGGCCAGGCTGGACATTGGGCTTGGAGCAGCCTGGGACAGTGGAAGGTGTCCCTGCCATGGCTGGGGTGGCACTGGGTGGGATTTGAGGTCCTTCTAACCCAGACCAGTCTGGGATTCTGAGATTCTGAGGTTCCTCTCTGCCCCTTTTCGGTGCTGAGCACTGTTTCCCACATCTCCTTTGTTGTGCCTTTGCTGTTCCCAGTGTTCCCAGGGGAGCTCAGCCAGGTGAGCCCGAGCTCCCCAGAGAGCACAGACTCACCCAGGGACCAGGAGGAGAAATTCAATCCCAATTCAATCCCAATTCAATCCCAGTTCAGTCTCAATTCAATCCCAGTTCAATGCGAGTTCAATCCCAGTTCAATCCCAGTCCAATCTCAGTTCAACCCAAGTTCAATCCCAATTCAATCCCTGTTCAATCCCAATTCAATCCCTGTTCAATCCCGATTCAATCCCTGTTCAATCCTGATTCAATCCCTGTTCAATCCCTGTTCAATCCCAGTTCAATCCCAGTTCAATCCCATGTTCAATCCCAATTCAATCCCAGTTCAATCCCAGTTCAATCCCAGTTCAATCCCTAACAATTCTGCCACCAAGGCTCAAGCTGAGCCAGCGAGGAGCTGTTCACACTCAACACCAGAGCCCCCTCCCCTCACCCAGAGCACCACTAAAGTTTCTTCAATTGCAGTATAAAAACGACTGAAATTCCACATCCTTCCCTCCAGACCCCTCTGCCATTCCCGACTCTGCCCTTTGCTGCACTGAGCTTGACCAGCTCTGCAAAATCCAAATTCACACTCTTCAAAAAATAATAACAAAAAAAAAACAAAAAAGCCAAAAACAAACAAACAAACCAAAAAACCCAACAACAGCAACAACAAAATTCTTTTCAGAATGACCTTTACTTTTCAAATTGCCCGATATCTGCATTTTACGTGCGAAATCGCAATTCATTCAGCCGAAATAAACATCCAGGACTGTCCTGAGAGACCCCATACATTTGGATGCTGCCGCATCCCGGCGGTGAATTTCAGTTTAATATCGCGGGCCAATTTGTTCTGCTATTAATTCCAGCCAGGACAATTGATCAATTGTTTTAATTTTAAATCAGAGAGCTAATATCTGCCTCTGGCCTCCCTTGTGGTCGCTCAGCCGCTGCCTCCGAGCTGCAAAGATCACTTTTGATTACTCTGTTTGGTAGGTAACGCAGCCACCCCGCGTGAGGAGCATCAGCTGCCCTTTTCCCATCAGGATGGGGATGATGCAGCATTTCAAACCCGCCTGAAGGGTAAATGTGCGTTTCCCAGCTCGGCAGGGGTTGGAAGTTGTGAAGTTTCCGCCACCTCTGCCCCTTCTGCCCTGCTCTCAGTGTCCCTGCGGGCCGTGGCCAGAGCTCAGCCCTTTGGAGTGAAGATTTCCTGCCTCTGTTTTGTGGGATCAGCTCCTGCTTTCTCTCTCCCTTCACCATTTAATGACTTTCCTCAGAATTCCCTTGCTGCCTGCACTGCAGCTTGGCCCTTCCCCATCTCAGGGTTGGAGGAGGTCTGGAGCTCCCTCCCTCTCCTTCTCTTCCTTCTCCTGCTCTTTTTTCCCACCTCAGTCTCTCAGAAACCAAACCCCACATTCAGCCCCCACAAGTCAAAGAACCCCAGAGTGGTTTGGGTGGGAAGGGACCCTAAAACTCTTCTCATCCCATCCCTGCCATGGCCAGGGACACCTCCCACTGTCCCAAGCTGCTCCAAACCCCAATGTCCAACCTGTCCTTGGGCACTGCCAGGGATCCACAGCCGCTCTGGGAATTCCATCCCAGCCCCTCCCCATCCTCACAAGGAAGAGCTTCATGGAGTTTTTCCAGCTCCTCTACAGATACAAGGTCAAGGTCATAGCTGAGGTCAGCATAAAAACCCCTTTTTTATGAAAGGGAGTTTCCAGATGGCGGGTTCTGGAAGCGAGAGCGCTCTGCACAAAGAAATCTGTTGGCCTTTGTTTGCTGCGTTCCTCCTTCGGAATCAATTCCTCCTGCAATTCTCATTTGTGAGCAGACTCACTGCTTTGGTTCCTCCCTGTGCACTGATATCCCTGCTCCTGCTTCTCCAGGTGCCTGGGACGGTGGCAAAACGCCCTGCTGCTCCGTGGGGCAGAGGCTGCACCTCTGGAACGCTGCCATTCCCTTTTAATTCCTGCACGTGTTCAGCTCAGCCTGCCCCTTCCCTCCACACTTTTGGCCTGGTTTAATTGCAGTCCCTGCAGCTTTGCTCTGCTCCATTGGAAATCTCCTTCCCTGAGCTTCCTTCAGCTGGAGTTCACACTTAACTGTGCTCCTGTGCTCCTGCTGATCCTGTCCAGCCAAACCAGGGATGGGCAGCTCCACTCAGCGCTGCGGCCTGGGCCACTGGAGACGAGCACAGAAAAGAGGAGAGGCTCTCAGGGGTCATTTCTTCTTCCTGGTGAGCCCAGGGAATGGCTGGGGTTGGTTTTTGGGGAAAGGTTCTTCCCCCAGAGGGTGCTGGCACTGCCCAGGCTCCCCAGGGAATGGGCACGGCCCCAGAGCTCCAGGAGAGCTTGGACAGCGCTCCAGGGATGCCCAGGGTGGGATTTTGGGACAGGAGCTGCACTGGGTGATCCTGGGGAGTCCCTCCAGCTCAGGAGATTCCATGGAATCACAGAATTATCCAGGCTGGAAAATCCCTTCAAGGTCACCCCAGCTGTGCCCGATGCCCACCGTGTTCCCAGCCCAGAGCACTGAGTGCCACGGCCAGGCCAGGGACGGCAGGACACGTGTGTGACCTTGCAGCTGCTGGGGTGAAGGCTCTGATGGACCTGGAGAGCGCCTGTGTCACCCTCCTGCCACCTCTGTCCCCCCACCCTCCAATCTGAGCTGCTGAAGGCACGTGACACCCACCCCAGCCACGGAATGCAGGACACAGACGAGGCACTCACACCCACGGCACCCCTGAGAATCCAGCGGACCCCTGGAGCCGCTGCCGGGCGCTCAGGACGTGGCACAGCAGCCTCCTGCCACGGTGCCAGCTCCCAGCAGGGCAGGGGTGCTGCAGGGGGTGACAGTTTGTGCGCTCTGGCCTCAGCTCTGACAGCTCCTTGCAGAAATCTGCGCTGATTGCAGCTCCAGCGAGAGCCAGGAGACGGGAAAGGAGCCCCAGGCAGGAGCCGGAGCGTTTGCTTTGCTCCCACTGCACTGTCCTGCAGGCTGAGGGTGGGAGAGACGAGAGAGGGAAGAGATGGATTGTCTCCTGAGCTCGCTCGCTCTCCGCCATCAGTCAGCCTCTCTCCTCAGATAATTTGTATAAAAGTATAACTTAAAGCAAAACAAAACCCGTGGAATGATTTCTGCCCTCATGAATTCTTAATCCAAGCAGGACAGCAGACAACGTCTCTCCAAATGCTGCTGCTGCTCTTTGCAGCCAATTAATTACCGCAGGATGGGGCTTTGGGGGCGGCTCATCTCTTCAATAAATCTCCTGTGTCCAGTGACAGAGAGAGTTCCCGTTCCTCAGGCGTAACGCGGAGGGACAGCTCTGCTCTGTGTCCCAGAACAATCCCTGCTGGCTAAACCGGAGCTCTGTGGTCCTGCTCAGCATCCTGCGCTCAGGGAGCCTGGAATTTGGTCTCTGACACCCCCTGGAATATTCCCTGCCCTGTGCTGGAGGAAAGCAGGGGCTAAACTTTATCTAAAGACAATTTCCTGGCGGAACAAACAAAGCCCTTTTGCTGCTAGACCTTAAAATTTACTTCCAGCCGAGGCCTCGAAATATTGAGCCCATTCCTCAGTGTGCTACAAAAGGCCTGGCCACAGCTATTGATGTGGAACACTAACTCAATCACCAGCACCCTTGGGTCAATAAACTTTCGGCATTATCTCGACAGAAATTTGAATCTGGGGTTGGTTTCCCATCTGTTTGCTTAATACCAATGCATTAAGGATGTTCCGCCCTCGGCAGTCAATGAGGCCGAGCGCGCCCTGGGGTTTGGGCTGAGCTCTGCCCTCTGAAGGAAAGTCAGGTACAGAAATCTGTCTGCAGCTCCCTCGGTAACAGTTTGCTCTAAAAAAATAAATAAATAAATAAATAAATAAATAAATAAAATAAAATAAAATTTAATTTTTTTTTTTTAAAAAAAGGAAGTTTGAATGTTATGCTCTGATTCTGATACAGAATTCTCTCTAAACCCTATTGTAGTCCAAAAAAAAAAAAAAAACCAAAAAACAAAAACCAAAAACCCCTTTAGAGCTGAGAGCAGTGCTCAGCCCGGGGATCTGGCAGGTTCTTTGCTGCCCGTAGGAACGGGGATTAATGAACAACCTCTCGCTGCCCTCGGAGCCTCCAGGGCGCCTTTGAAAATGTTCCAGTGCGCTGCAGGCACTGGGAGCTGTGGGCTTGGAGCTGCCAGAGGGAAGGTGCCCATGGATAAGAGCCTGTGCCAGCTGCAGAATTCCCGGCCTTTTGGATGGATTACATAAAGCTGGTGCAGCTCTGGAGCGCTCAGAGCGCTGCACCCAGCGTGCAAGGCACAGAAAAGTGCAAAGCGCAGAGGTCAGGCCGTGGGGAAAGCGCCCGGGGGGTTCCTGACTCGCTTCCAGCTGAGGAGAAGGGGATAATGAACGGGGAGAAACAAGATAATGACAACAAATCTTGTTCTGAAGTCTTTAATAGCGAGGCTTTGTGGTAAATCCGCCACAAAGAAACATTAATACGGAGCCACCAAATAGGTCAGGTTAATTACATCATCTGGAAATGCTGTGGTACCTCCAGCCTGCATAAAACAACAACAACAAAAAAAAAAGGAATCAAATCCCCGGAGAGTGGGAGAGATGAGGGTTTTTCTTTAATTAGTTGAGTATTAAAATCTCTGCGCTAACATCTCCCAGCGTTCCTCTGGCTCGAGCGAGACGCTACATTTTACCTCCGGTTTGACAGGAGCTGGTTCTTTCCAGCTGAGCAGGGGCTGGGGCTGTTGCTCTGCTCTTGTCCTGCTCCTTTCAGCCTTCTGATTTGTTTACATTTTTGTAGCGGAGTTTTCTCACGCATGTAACATAAACAAAGTGATTTTGCATTCCTCTCTGAGGAGGGACAGCTGATGGACATCTAATGTGGCCAGTGGGGTGGAGAGGTGGCAACCTCATTCTCCAACCCCTCGTCATTGTCCAGGATCTACATAAATCGAGGTTGAAAATAAACTTCCCTTCTTTTTGCCCTGACACGACTGTGTGAGCGTCGTTCTTTTTGTGTCCTCTAGTGACAATCTGTGCCACTTTGCACCGCTGGCCCACCCTGGAGTCACGGAGAAAGCTCCCAGCTTTGTGCCAGGAGACATTCCAGGGCCCTGGAGAGAGAACCTTCCCTCCTTTGGCTCGGTGTGCAGCCTGTGCCCCATTCCCTGTCCCACAGCCCGGCGTCACAAGCCTGGCCCGTGTGGATTCCCTGGGATGAGCTCTCAGCTCTCCCCTGGAGCCCCTGCCTGGCGTGGGGAAAGCTCTGCACCCTCCCTCACTCCCTCCCTGCCCACGGTGCTGCCACTTCCCAGCTTTTCAAGGTGACTTTGGCTCCCAGAGTTTCCCAAACTCTCCCCAGTCCTGCATTTCTAGGAGAAAAAACACCACCCAAAAGTTGTAAGAGCCTTGAGCTCCCCAGCTCCAGCAGGACGTGGTCCCCGTCCCAGGGGTGCTCCAGAGGTGGAACACCCAGCAGATGCAGTTTTAGCATAAAAATAGGAATATTCCCACAGGAAACAGGAACGCTCCCAGGCTGTGCCATGCTTGGGACCAGCCCAGCTCCTCTTCCTGAGTCTCCTTATTCTCCTTTCAGCCACAGCCTGCTCACAGGGCTGCCTGAAACCAGCACTGGAAGGGAAAGGCTCTTTTCAAAGCGAGCAAACATTTCCCTTGAACAACTAAACTCCTTTTGAAATATCCTCCTGTTGGGGTCCGTGTTTTGAAAACTTGAAGCATTTTTCAATTCTCAAACTGCTTTTTTTTTTTTTTTTTTTTTTAAATTTCTCACTTTTCATCCAAAAATACACTTTCCCCAGGAGCTGTTATTATATTATCACAACACACTATCCCTCCTGGTCTGTAAAATATCAGCGGTGTATTACTGAGTGATATGAAAATCTCTATTTATGCTTTTCTCACTTCGAGCCGCGGCATTTTCACCGAGCAGCAGTGACTCCAGCAGAGCTGCACTCGCTGGAAAGATGTCACTGAGGTTCCTGCACCCCCAAAAAAAAAAAAAAAACAACCCAAGAAAGGTTTGTTTGAGGCTTCAGGAGCTGTTTTGAGCTAATAATTGCCAGGTGGGAGAGCCGTGAGTCACCGAAACACTGGAATCCCGTGAGCTGCAGAGGTGCCTGGGGGAGGCAAAGGCTCTTGGAGAAAACAAGGTTTTCCCTTGCTGGTTAAATGCAATTTCTTTGTGTTTCCGCACCAGTCACGGCGTAGCCGACGGAGGAGCGCGGAGTGGGACACGGAAAAGCGGTGGGTGTTGTCACCAAGCGCTTTGCACTGACGAGAAAAACACACAGAGGCATCTGAAAGGCTCTGCCCCGGCTCGCCGAGGAGAACAGGCTGCTGGCGATTCCTGCTGGCCACAAGGAACAGCCAGAGTGGGGAGAACAGCTCCAAAACCTGGGGACAGGGCAAGGCTGGACACGCGCCCAAAGGCCAGGCTTTGCTGGATAAGGAAGAGCTTAAAGGGTTTGGTGGAGGAAAAAAAGAAAAATAAAAAAAGGAAGAAGAAAAGAAAGAAAGAGAGAAAAAAAAGAGAGGAAGGAAGGAAGGAAGGAGGAA